>NW_023265658.1:39039-39495 GCF_013103735.1 Etheostoma cragini
CCCCCGCCCCCCCATAGCCCCCCCACCTTCATCTCGTCCATCCAGTCCATGATGTAGAGCATCTCCTGGAAGACCCTCTGCAGGCCCAGGTTCATCTCCAGGCGCTGCCTCCGCGCCCTCAGCAGCTCCAGCAGGTACTCCCACAGACGCAGCACGTTGTCCTTCCTCGCCGTGATGCGTTTGATGTCGTGGTAATTCTCAGACTCCATCTCTCTCGCCACGGAAACCACCGCCTGAGAGGGGGAGGGAGGGAGAGGGAGGGAGGGAGGGAGAGAGAGAGAGAGAGAGGGATGAATGGAAGACAAAAGGACAGATGTTGCCTTGTGGAGTTTCCTACGCTACAATGTCGGAAAAACACTGAGACTCTTTATAAAATTTGTGTTGTTTTGAACATAAAGGAGAAATAGGAACACACACACACACACACACACACAGAGAGACAAACACACACACAGA
>NW_023265658.1:39595-41414 GCF_013103735.1 Etheostoma cragini
GGGGAGTCTAGGAATGTTGTGATCTTGGTTGATCCGACCAAAAAAGCAACAAAATCTTTGAAAAAGCGGGAAAAAAAACTTCAAAACGCATCAAATGTCCTCAAAAGAGACAAAAATGTCAGAAAAAATTACACAAAAGTCAGAAAGTAAAGAAAAAAATTAAATAAAGCGACAAAACATGTTTATAAAGCAACCGATGTGTGCAAATTTTATTTCCCAAACTGAAAAACATTTCGTGGCTTTTGTTGTTTTTATTTTTAGTTTATTTTTGTGTTTTATTTGTCACTTTTTTGTGTTTTGTTTTCGTTGCTTTTTTGTGTTTTTGTCACTCTTTTTTTTATTGGTGGGTTTTTTCCCTCCTTTTTGTATTTTCATTTTTTTTTGTTTTATTTGTTGTATATGTCGTTTTTTGTTGCTTTTTATTTTTTTGTCACTTTTTGTGTTTTTTTGTTTTGTGTGTTTCTTTTGTCCCTTTTTTTGTTGCATCTTTTTGTTTTTGTTGCTTTTTTGTGTTTTTTTGTGTTTTTTGTCACTTTTGTGTTTTTTTGTTTTGTGTGTTTTTTTGTCACTTTTTTGTTGCGTTTTTTTTTTATTTTTTTTATCTTTTGTTTATTTTTTGTTGCTTTTTTTGTTGCATTTTTTTTTTTGTGTTTTTGTTTTTGTCACTTTTGTCACTTTTTTTGTTTTGTTTTGTTTTTTTGTCACTTTTTTGTTGCATTTTTGTAGCATTTTTTTGTTGTTGTTGTTTTTTGTGTTTTTTGTCGTTTTTTGTCACTTTTTGTGTTTTTTTTGTTTTGTGTGTTTCTTTTGTCACTTTTTTGTTGCATTTTTTTATTTATTTTTGTTTACCTTTTGTCGCTTTTTTTGTTGCATTTTTTTGTTTTTGTTGTTTTTTGTGTTTTTTTTGTCGTTTTTTTGTCGCTTTTTAGATAAAAAGATGATGTATATATCGTGAGAGATACGGACACAAGTGGTGAGCAGGATGGGGGGTGGGGGGGGGTTAGGGTTGTGAAAGGAGTCATTGAGTAACTCTGGGGGGGTCACGTGGGGCAGGACCTCCTCCGGGGGGGCCGGAGGAATCTGAGGATCCTGAGGCGGTTTCCACGCTGGAGTGAAGGAAGTAAAGATCCTCTGTTCATCGTTCTTCTCGCTGATGACGACATCGTCACATTATTCACCTCGTTACTGATCAGCCCCCCCCCCCCCCCCAGACCTATTATTAGGACTAATTATCAGGCTGGGGGGGCAAAAGTGTTGAAAAAAGGGACAAAAACATTGGAAAAAGTTTAAAGAATTTAAAAGAGCGTCAACAATTTTCAATTTTGACGGGAAGATGCATTGAAAAAAAATTACTTATTCCTGGTAAACGGGAGGAAAACAAATAAATAACAACAAATAAATAAACAAACAAACAAATAAAATGTAAACCTATTATTTTTTGTATGTATTTTCCCGTTCTTTGGGTGTTTGCATTGAGAGAGATGTTGTTTATTAAAGATGTCCTCTGGCGTTCTCTCTGCAAAGAAGTCAAAGTTAAAGGTGTCAGGGTTGAGACCGGGCAGCTGTGTCCGCAGCTGTTTTCTTCTTCGTTGGTTTATTTGGGGGGTCGTGAGTAAACCCCCGACGTGTTTGTTGTTCCAGCCCAAACCCACCAAGGGCCGGATGAGGATCCACTGCCTGGAGAACGTGGACAAGGCCCTGCAGTTCCTCAAGGAGCAGCGGGTCCACCTGGAGAACATGGGCTCGCACGACATCGTCGACGGCAACCACCGCCTCACCCTGGGACTCATCTGGACCATCATCCTCCGCTTCCAGGTGA
>NW_023265658.1:41514-42614 GCF_013103735.1 Etheostoma cragini
AAGGCGTGGACGTTTAAAGAGATTAAGTTCCTGGTTTAGGGAGTAAATGATCAGGCGTGGACGTGTTGGGAAATGAGGACACTTTTTAAAAATGAGGACATTTTCCGACAGCGTTGAGGACGACGTGAGTACATGGTTCAATAATTTTGGACATTTTGGAGAGTCAGGGCTCAGAGTTGTAGTAGGAAGACAATAATAAATTATTAATAATATGAATTTAATGAGCTCACAAGTCTGGAAGGGCTGACACACATCAGGCTGCATTCGGGCTGTCTGTCCCTGTCTGTCTCTCTGTCTGTGTCTCTGTCTGTATGTCTCTCTGTGTGTGTGTGTCTGTCTCTCTGACTGTCTGTCTGTCTCTCTCTCTGTCTCTGTGTCTGACTGTCTCTCTGACTGACTGGCTGACTGACTGTCTGTCTGTCTGACTGACTGACTGTCTGTCTGTCTCTGTGTCTGTCTCTGTGTCTGTCTCTGTGTCTGTCTGTCTCTCTGTCTGTCTGTCTGACTGACTGTCTGTCTGTCTGACTGGCTGACTGTCTCTGTGTCTCAGATCCAGGACATCAGTGTGGAGACGGAGGACAACAAGGAGAAGAAGTCTGCTAAAGACGCTCTGCTGCTCTGGTGCCAGATGAAGTCTGCAGGGTGAGACTCATCACTGACTCAATACTCCAGACTACATTTCCCATCAGGCCTATTTCCTCTTGTTCTACTCTGAGAGAGAGAGAGACAGAGAGAGAGAGAGAGAGAGATGCTAACGAGATGCTAACGAGAGACTTCTGTAACATCAACACAGTATAAATGGACCTACTTAACCCAGTTGGTTCACTGCTAGCTTAGCTACAAGTTAGCATCAAAACACAACAAAGGCTGTCAGGTGATTGGTGCTTTGAGCTAACGTTAGCATGGCTAGCTACAACGTTTCTGAAATGAGCTCCAAATCTGCTCTCTCCTCCCATTGGCCAGTGACCAGTCACCTGACCATTGTTGTTTCCTCTTCCTGTCCAGGTATCCCAACGTCAACATCCACAACTTCAGCACCAGCTGGAGAGACGGCATGGCCTTCAACGCCCTCATCCACAAACACAGGTAGGAACCCCCCC
>NW_023265658.1:42779-44486 GCF_013103735.1 Etheostoma cragini
CCCCCCCCCCCCCCCCACCCTGGAACACACAGGTAAGGAGCTGTAATCTCGGTCGTCTAACGTCTCACGAACTCACACAATTTTCAACTTTTTTGTCGACTTTTCGTCACCTTCTTGTTACATTTTTTAAGACATTTTCTGTCTTTTTTTTTTTTGCCCTTTCCATCGTCTTTTTGGACATTTTTGTGTCTCTTTTTTTTTGCCCTTTCCATCGTCTTTTTGGACCTTTTCTGTCTTTTTTTTTGCCCTTTCCATCGTCTTTTTGGACATTTTTGTGTCTCTTTTTTTTGCCCTTTCCATCGTCTTTTTGGACATTTTCTGTCTTTTTTTTGCCCTTTCCATCGTCTTTTTGGACATTTGTGTGTCTCTTTTTTTTTGCCCTTTGCATCGTCTTTTTGGACATTTTCTGCCTTTTTCTTTTAACCTATTGCCGTCTTTCTGGACATTTTTGTGTCATTTTTTTGCCCTTTCCATCTCGTTTTTTCAATGTTTCTGACACTTTTTTTTATGTTTTTGTGTCTTTTCTTTTATGCCTTTTAGACATTTTTGACTATTTCATCACCGTCTCGTTGCCTTTTTGAGATTTTTTTGTCCTTTTTCTTGCTTTTTTCATCGTCCCTGTCACCATTATTTTGAGTCGTTGCCTCAAACTGTAGCACTCTCTTTTTCATCGTTCTTAAACGTGCAATGTATTAAAACATGTTTTTTTTCCAGTTTTCGGAGCTTTTTGTTGCCCAAGAGCAAAGAAACAAGGTCATGAAACCCGTTTTTAAAGCTGTCATCAGGTGGAAAGACTCGAACATCTCCTCATTCCTCATGCTCGCTGCAGACAGTCTGTTCTTTAATAACTGCAGAGAATCAGCTGAGCAGTCAGCAGACTGTGTGTGTCTGTGTGTGTGTGTGTGTGTGTGTGTGTCTGTGTGTGTGTGTGTGTGTCTGTGTGTGTGTCTGTGTGTGTGACTGTGTGTGTCTGTGTGTGTGGGTCTGTGTGTGTGTGTGTGTGTGACTGTGTGTGTGTGTGTGTGTGTGTGTGTGTGTGACTGTGTGTGTCTGTGTGTGTGTGTCTGTGTGTGTGTGACCCTCAACCCACACTGAACATTTCTCTCTACGCACATTAACCTCAATAATATTATCAACAAGTCACACAGCAGGAAAGCAAGAAAAGGGTAACTAGTAACTAAAGTAACTAGTAACTAAAGTCACTAGTAACTAAAATAACTAGTAACAAAGTAACTAAAGTAACTAGTAACGAAAGTAACAAAGTAACGAGTAACTAAAGTAACTAGTAACTAGAACCTAAAGTAACTAAAGTAAATAAAGTAACAAAGTAACTAGTAACTAAAGTAACTAGTAACTAGAACCTAAAGTAAATAAAGTAACAAAGTAACTAGTACCTAAAGTAACAAAGTAACTAACTAAAGTAACTGAAGTAACTAAAGTAAATAAAGTAACAAAGTAACTAGTACCTAAAGTAACAAAGTAACAAAGTAACTAGTAACTAGTAACTAAAGTAGTAACTAAAGTAACAAAGTAACTAAAGTACACCTCACTGGACTCCTTATTGATCACAACAATGTATCCTATTACATTAACAAGTACAGTTTTGGTGTTAACCTACACACACACACACACTCTCACACACACACACACACACACACACACACACTCTCACACACACACACTCTCACACACACACACACACACTCA
>NW_023265659.1:0-7277 GCF_013103735.1 Etheostoma cragini
TGTTAAAATATGGCGATCTTCTTTTCTGACCGCCGCTACCACTTCGCCCAAGCTCTTTTTTTTGGTCCCGATAATCTTCTTTTTTAAATTTTGTTTAATAGTTGATCCACACTTCTCTGGTAACCCGCTACAGACATTTCCTGTTGAAGTTTTTCAAAGACGGGTTTCGTCCGTACAGCTCCATCCAGTTTATATTGAATTTCTGTGGAGGACCACAGAGCCAGCAGACAGTTGGTTTCCTCCACAGACCACGGTTGTTTTGGTTTCCCATCCATGTCCTAAGCTAACATTAACAGCTGTCTCTTGTTAACAGCTGATCGGTGTTTTAAAAATGGCGGCCCAAAGTTTTTGTTTTCGAACGTCATGATAACCACGCCCGGCACCTGACGTAACCGGTTCTTATCGCTAGACCAGCGCTAAGTTGGTGCTGAGTTGGAACCTGTTTTCTTGGCCCAGAGCCAGGTTTATTTGTGTGGAAAAGCAAAGAACCGGTTCGATATCTGGCACCAGCCCAGAACCAGCACCAGAACCGCCTTGGTGGAAAAGACATATGATAGTGCTGCATTACCATGGTTACCATGGTAATGCAGCAGTGGAGCTTAGACACAGACATGCTGTGAACGATGCTTCTGGTTTTACTTAGCTCGCTCCACCATGGCGCCTAACTAACTCACTCACTCTGTCTGTTGATATACAAACGCAGATCAATGGACATGCATGTATTTTTTTTGGGGGGGGGGGTGTATGAGGCCACCCCCCTTTTGACCAATTATTACATCTTTGTATGCAAAACCTTCTATCTCAGCCCAGGACCATTGAACTACATCCCATAATTCCTCTGCATTACTGGGTTTGGCCTCAGAAACAAGATTTATGATGTCACCCTACAAGTGTTCTCTGGGATTGAGGTCAGGGGACTGGGCTGGCCACTCCATTACATCCATCTGGTTCATCTGGAACCAGGACTTTGCTCCTTCCTGGTGTGTTTGGGTCCTTGTCTTGTTGAAAGACCCATTTCAAAGGCATTTCCTCTTCAGCATAAGGCAACGTGACCTCTTCAAGTATTCTGATTTATTGACACTGATCCATGATCCCTGGTATGTGATAAACAGGCCCAACACCACAGTATGAGAAACATCCCATAACCAGCATGCTTTACTGTCTTCACAGTGGACTGGGGCTTGATTTCAGTGCAGGGGGGTCTCCTATCCCCAAAAAGAACAATATCCCTCTCATCAGTCCCCAGAATGTTGCTCCATTTCTCCTTTGGCCAGTCAATGTGTTCATTTCAAGACATTTGAAAGCATTTTGGCAGAGCAGCTTATAATCTTCTGCACTTCTTTATGTTTTTCCTTCTCATGACAACTGTTTCTTCACAGAATCAATCAGCTCACTAATTGAACACAACACTGCTTTTATTTTGAACATGCTCCTTCAATTACAGATTCAATTCCACAGAATGAGCAGCATGCGTGTCATGACTGTTGGTTTTCTAGGACTCTACAACACTTACTAGTAAATTATTTGCCATGTAGAAATATCACTTTTACCAAAAAATATGATTTATGAGTTTAGTGATGCTATTATTTTGAACACAACTGTACATCAAAGCTATTTTTTAAACATCCATGACCACGACATATGCGCCTATGTTTGTCAGAGGCGTCAGTGATGCTCAGCAGTTTTAGTCTTCACACAGCAGAAAGCTCTGCTGAGCTTCAGAAATGCTTGTGGAAATGTAGCTTGTGTGGACAATACCACAATACACTACCATATCACTTACTTACACAATACTGCTCCCTATACAAATTTGATTTACCAAAACGACAACCTAAAACAAAAGGTCAAAGGTCAACTGGTGCCCCTCATTGCTAATGCCTATCAGGGACAATGGTTCCAATTTACTTTACTGGTGTAGAGCTGTTCCAACAACATGAAGACCACACGGCAATCCCTACAGATACCAGTGAGAGCTAAAAATCTGTGGGAAAATGTTACATTTACAACTTTAGCATACATTTACAACTTTCCCGGCACAAAAAATCCCGGATGATCCCCTATTTGTTACCGGCTGGCTAAAGGCTGGCAACAAAATGGAGGCCACACATAAATTGATCAAAAGTAGTTTGTTTATCACAAACTAACCAGCACTGAATGTTACATTTCCCATACTGCAACTCCATAATAGTGATGTTGGCAGATAATTAAGAAAAGTAATGCGTCAGTCAAACAATGTTCCATAGACGTGCTCTAAATGTTGTTTCTAGTTTAAGATAGAGCTCTACAGCATGGCACCTCACTAACTCACTCTCTTGGTTTTTCTCTGTTGATAGAAACGGAGAGGAAGAGGAAAGAAACGTCACCGCTGTCAGCACTGTGACAAATCCTTCACAACATCAAGATATTTAAAGATTCATCAGAGAGTTCACACTGGAGAGAAGACTTACAGCTGTAATCAATGTGGGGCAGCTTTCACAGTGCAGAGTGCCCTGAAAAGACATCGACGCAATCACACTGGAGAGAAGCCATACTGGTGTGAACAATGTGGGGAAACCTTTTCTCAGAGTGGTAACCTTAAATCTCACCAACGCATTCACACTGGAGAGAAGCCATACTGGTGTGAACAATGTGGGGAAACCTTTTCTAATAGTAGTAACCTTAAAAGACACCAGCGCATTCACACTTCTTCGTTGTGAACATGTTTCAGAGCCAAGCTGTTTCCTCCTCCTCCTCATGCCCTGATAACTGTGTTGTTATATTCTGATCTTCTCTCCACATTAAAGGCTGACCAGCAGTAACTTTATCTTCTGATCAGCATGTATGTTATTGTGGATCAGCTGGACTGTTTTCTGCATGTCCTCAGAACCCTTTACCATTTAGGCACCAGAATCGGTGCCTGAACCCATCCTTTTAAAAATACACTTTTTTAAATTTATATATTTTAAAAATGGAGGAGCACAAAAAGACCGTCAATAACATTTAAGAACGGCCTGTTTATTGCTATATGGTCCAAATAAATGTAAAAAAAAAATTAGCAACATAGTTCTCCAGTAAATTGCTGCTAATGACAAAAAAAAAACCTAGATGGAAAAAGGCAGCGCTGGTGTTTCAGTAGCACCGAAATGAGGCCCGGAAATCCCTGTTACTATTTGGTCCAATAGATACCAGGTGTTAAGGCACCGGTGCCGTACTAGCACCGGGTTTTGGTACCCAACCCTAACCACAATGTACCCACCGTGGGAAGGAGAAGGCCCAAAGGAGAAACATTAAGATGTTTAAAGATGTTTTGGTTGGGAAACGTAGACATGTTTGAAACTTTTGTTATTTTGGAAAAACTTTCTTCTCATCTCTAGAAACATACACATTTTTTTGGCTGAAAGGAAGTCATTGTAATTTTAGGAATACATTTCTGTCACCCTTATATATTTCTAAACTCCCAAAAGTTGGCAAAACTCTAACCTTTGAGCATTGTGAGTATAATAAGTGCAAATTCAATATTTGTGTAAATTGGTCCAAACAGTCCTCTTATCATTGCCAACATGCTAGAAGTCGGCCATTTTTAATTGTACGCTCTTAAGTTATTGTTGTTTTGTAGTTTAACGTCATGTTTTTCTACTTTGTGGAATTTCATTTAATAATCTTTGTCTGACATTTCATATTTTCTGTGACTGAATGTGGTTTTAAATCTGTTGAGGTCTGTTCAGACTGAAAGTAAAAACCTTGATGATGTCATACAAACTCAGAAAATAGAAAGCAAACAGCTGATTTATTCATCTGACTTGTAGAATAACATCAATGATTGAATTGCTTTAAATGTTTTGCAATGTGGAACAATTAAATTCAAAATAAAATAAATTAGACGAGGCCTCGTGCTGATTATTTGTGACTAGATTTGGTGGATTTATTCTTCCAGCCATTTCTGTGTTCAAACTCCTTGATAAGAGAAACTTTCCATCCATTGAAAGTGCAGAAAGACTCAGATTATTATTCTAAGTGTGTGTGACAACATTACGGGATGGATCCCTAAAGAGATAGAGCTTTTAGTGAAAGAGTAAGATCCTTTTATTTAAACAAGAAACAGCCCTGACATCACATCACCAAACCCACCATCATCCATGTAAATACTCTGGGGTCTCATTTATAAAACTGCTTGTAGGATCCTTACTGAAAGTGTACATACACCCAAAAGCCAAAAATAAATCAGATTTATAAAACCGTGAGCATTCACATCTGTATGTAATATGCTATTTATAAATCACATATTACCTACAAGTGTGCTTATGTGAATCAGCCTCTTATCCCTCCCTGTACAAGCCCATTTTTAATTTTAATAGGTTGATATTTAAAGGATAACTTGTGTATATTTCAACCTGGACTCTATTCCCCCCCCCCCCCGAGATTATTAGAGTGCAGGAAAATGTGAAAGGGCTGGAGATCCAATGGCAAGGTACGGAGGACACAGTAAGGAAGATGAATGACGAGACCACAATCCTGAGAGAGAAACTAGAAGAATCGGACGGTAGGAGAGGGAATCTTCGTCTTCTGAATCTTCCAGAAAGCAGCAACGAGGATGTGAGGAAGGAGGTGCCGGAGATTGAAATCATCCCAGAGGAAAAGAGCAAGCTTGGATTCATGGCGGACACCGTGCACAGGGTCGGACGTCCGAGAGAGGATAAAAGCCCTCGACCCATCATCATTCAGTTCACCATGCGAACTTTCAGATTTAAAGTATGGAGAACCTCCCTCAACGCTGATGTCATGAAGGGAAAGACCCTCCAGATGACTGAGGATCTAATCCAACAGGAGAGACTGTGGTTGACACTCCTCTTCAACATTGCGTGGAGGTCCGTGTCAGGCTTGGGTGGTGGTTCCCCTCTTCAAAAAGGGGGACCAGAGGGTGTGTGCCCATTACATGGGCATCACACTGCTCAGCCTTCCTGGTAAAGTCTACTCCAAAGTGCTGGAAAGGAGGATTGAGCCAATCGTTGACCCTCGGGTTTAAGAGGAACAACCTCGGCAAGGAGTCTACTCTTATGATTTTAGTTACTTCACCAAGCATGTCATAACAGCCCAAATGCCATTTGCAAATGGCAGTGGTGGGATTTGAACTGTTGGAATAATGTACATATTTATTATCACAAATTTACCCAAATATGAGCACATATTAAACTTAGTAAAAGAATGCCTACAGTGTTGTGCAAAGTTGCTGTGTAAGATGTTTATTTTCAGGTGAAGGAGCAGACTGTTCCAGAGGGACTGGGGCACAGAGAGATAGCAGGAAACTCCTCCGAGCAGACTGGGCAACTCCTCTGGGAGCTATCTGTTTCCAGGCAGAATCTAGCTACACCAACCTTGAACAAACCAGAAAAAGATATATGTGTGTGTATGTGTGTTGTTGGGATTTAAAATTTTGTATGTGCTTAAACATGGTGTGTGATTTGCAGTATACATTCAAGCTAAAAGGTAAAAGCATTATTTCGACATAAATGAAGACATGTTGGTCATGCATTGAGTTTGTTGTTATAAGTATGTGGTTTGTTGTTTGTTACATTGAGTTGTTTTGCAATACTTCTGTTTTATAATATAAGAAGTTCTGCTACATTAAGTTATAATCCAGCTCTAAATGTGTCAGAAGTAGAATTGATTGTTAGGGATGTTCCCTGAGTCTGGTTTCAGTCTCTTTCACCCCCACTGATCTTTTCCTGAACTGAGGGTCATAAACCTTAAGTCACGTTCCATTTGAAAGATAACGAATAGGCACACACACACACCACTGTGGCCAAGAGACCCCCCCCTTTGTGAATAAGAAAAGGGGGTCCAGGAGTAGAGAGTCAGACAAATTTGGGGGAGAGCCGTATTAGGTTGACTCTGTATTTGTCTCTAGGATATCCTATATAATAAAATGGATTTACACATCCACATCTGAGATTTTTACTACTAATTGAATGAACCCTGAGATGGAGCAGGATTTAGTTCCAACAGTGTGGGTCAGGTGAAGAGACCCACATACATGCACTATTCTACTGTCACAAGAATGATAGACCGACTTGTTCACCCCCTCCCTTATGCACATTCCCTTTTTGTAACTAGGGCACTCCCAAGTTTAATAAAAAGAGAGGGTTTGGCATAGAATACTCAGAGCGGTTGGAATTTGTAACTGAGTACATCTCTGTCCGTTCTCCTTGCGAGTAAAAATCACTAAACTCTCTTGTCTCTTTTCTGTGTTAATAAATGTTTTAGGTGCTTGAATCTGACATTTCATGGTCATTCGACCCGGATGCCAATATAACTGACGATTCCAGTGGGTGAGGCAGAATCCAGATAAGCCCTTGGCCACGTCAGGTTTCACTAGGTGATTCCTTCGGCCTGCAAGCTGGGATCTGACAGTTGACGGCAGTCCGAGGAGGAGAGACAACAGTAGTGAGTGCACGTTTTGTTTTAAAAGAATGGGTGAATGAGGGTCACCGCGTTGAAAACCCTATAATTCTAGACACTTATAGGTAAAAAAGGACGGCGGAGTCCTACAAATTCCGTAAACAACAAGGACGGAAGAGTCCTACAAATTCTGTGCAAAATCATTTATGAAGGACTGGTGTGAGTGTGACAAGAGTGACTGGAGACCTATTTTACTAGAAATACTCTCATATAAACCCAGGGGGGGGGGGAAACAGTGACCTGGTATGGATGCACAGGCAAGAAGTCTCCACTCGAAAGAGTTGAAGCGAGACTTAACACAGGAAATTATCACTGTCCCACTGTTGAACTGAACACCAACTTTAGAATACCCTAGGTATTGACAAGTTGGACTAAATTGAAAATAAACAAATAAATAAAAATAAAAAACAACGATAAAATATGGGTCAGGGACTTAGAAAATCGAAACCGCGACCTAGGGATCAATTAGTGTGCAAAGATTGGAAAGTAATTTTTTTTTAAAAGACGTAGAAAAAACTAAATATCTCGATAAATGGATAACAGATTACGGATTTAATGGGAAATTAAACACGCAGTCCCTCGTAGAATTAAGGGGTGCAATTTAACTAAAAGCAAAAAATAATAATAAAAAAAAACTAATGGAAGAGGGATATGAGCAAGTAGAGCAGTGGATAAGAGAGGCTCAGAAAAAACAAGATGGGGAAAGGAAGTCTAGAGAAGAAAAAGAAAAACAAGATGACAAAAAAAGGGTGATGTTTCATAGAAAAGAGGATGATGAGATAGGACCGGTAGGTAGGAAACCAGGACAGGAGTAAGAAAAGGCAAAGGAAGTTAAGAAAAGG
>NW_023265660.1:0-1030 GCF_013103735.1 Etheostoma cragini
AAAAAGTAATGGTATATTATGTCAAAAAAGTAACACTATAGCATGTCGAAAAAGTCATAGTATAGTATCTCGAAAAAAGTTGAAAAAGTCATAGTATAGTATGTAGAAAAGAGTAATAGTATAATATGTCAAAAAAGTCATAGTATAGTATGTCGAAAAAGTCATAGTATAGTATGTCGAAAAAAAGTGATAGTATAGTATGTCGAAAAAAGTGGGGAAAAGTCATAGTATATAGTATGTCGAAAAAAGTAATGGTATATTATGTAAAAAAAGTAACACTATAGCATGTCGAAAAAGTCATAGTATAGTATCTCGAAAAAAGTCATAGTATAGTATGTAGAAAAGAGTAATAGTATAATATGTCAAAAAAGTCATAGTATAGTATGTCGAAAAAGTAACAGTATAGCATGTCGAAAAAAGTCATAGTATAGTATGTTGGAAAAACGGAGAAAAGTCAGAGTATAGTATGTCGAAAAAAGTAGTGGTATATTATGTCAAAAATGTAATAGTATAGCATGTCGAAAAAAATTCAAAAAACAAGTATGTTGGAAAAAGGGAGAAAAGTCAAAGTATAGTATGTAAAAAAAAGTCATAGTATAGTATGTTGGAAAAAAGTTTAAAAAAGTCATAGTATAGTATGTCGAAAAAAGTAACAGTATAGCATGTCGAAAAAGTCATAGTATAGTATCTCGAAAAAAAGTTGAAAAAAGTCATAGTATAGTATGTAGAAAAGAGTAATAGTATTGTATGTAAAAAAATATAATAGTATAATATGTCAAAAAAGTCATAGTATAGTAATTAAAAAAAATGAAAAAAGTAATAGTATAGTATGTCAAAAAATGTAATAGTATAATATGTCAAAAAAGTAATAGTATAGTATGTCAAAAAAGATAATAGTATATTATGTCAAAAAATGTAATAGTATATGTCAAAAAAGTAACAGTATAGCATGTCTTCTGTGTTGTATTTCGAGTTTTAATTCTTCCGGAACAATCATGCATGGCTTAATAAAAAATTCCAAAAGTGGAAA
>NW_023265661.1:0-4733 GCF_013103735.1 Etheostoma cragini
ACTATACTATGACTAATTATGACTTTTTCGACATGCTATACTAGGACTTTTTTGACATATTATACTATAACTTTTTATGACTTTTTATGACTTTTTCAACATACTATACTATGACTTTTTCGACATACTATACTATGACTTTTTAAGACTTTTTTGACATACTATACTATGACTAATTAAGACTTTTTTGACATACTATACTATGACTTTTTACGACTTTTTAGACATACTATATATGACTTTTGATGACTTTTTTGACACACTATACTATGACTAATTTTGACTTTTTCTACATGCTATACTATGACTAATTATGACCTTTTCGACATGCTATACTAGGACTTTTTTGACATATTATACTATAACTTTTTATTACTTTTTATGACTTTTTCAACATACTATACTTTGACTTTTTTGACATACTATACTTTGACTTTTCATCCCTTTTTATCACTTTTGATAACTTTTTTGATATACTAAACTATGACTTTTTAATCACTTTTTTGACACACTATACTATGACTTTTTATGACTATTTCAACATACTATACTATGACGTTTTATCATTTTTTTGACACACTATACTATGACTTTTTTTTCATACTATACTATGACTTTTTATGACTTTCTATGACTTTTTATGACTTTTTGGACATGCTATACTATGACTTTTTATGACTAATTACGACTTTTTGGACATACTATACTATGACTTTTTTGACATATTATTCTGACTTTTTGTGACTTTTGATGACTTTTTCGACATACTATACCATGACTCTTTATGACTTCTTCGACATACTATACTATGACTTTTCTGACTTTTGCTAACTTTTTTGACATTTATCACTTTTTTACATACTGTACTAGACAGTTAAACCCTAGTTGCTCCAGAGGTGTGTCAAAGTATAGTACTACTATAGTAGTAGTATATACTTTGTTAAAGAAAACCAGAACCAGAATCAGCTTTATTTGACACATACAAGGAATTTGACTTTGGACCAACATTGCTCCCAATGCGCTTCCACATCATCCAAACAATATATACATACTATTATGTACACACTAATATATACATACTCTAAACAGAAAAAATAGAGGCATAAGTGCAATAAAAACTGTTCAATGGTGGAGCATAGTATGTCAGTATGTTATGTAATTTATCCAAAGCTACACATATATATATATATACGAGGTCACACGCCTCTGGAGCAACTAGGGTTTCAGTGTCTTGCTGAGAGATGTATCACAGTGGGAATCAAACCCTGATCTCCCACGCCAAAGGCATGGCTCATATCCACTGGGCCAGCACCACTGCCTCAAAATGCAATAAAAAGTCATAGTTTAGTATGTCGAAAAAGTCATACTTAGTCATAAAAAGTCATAGTATAGTATGTCGAAAAAGTGATAAAAAGTCATAGTATAGTATGTCGAAAAAGTCATAATTAGTCATAAAAAGTCATAGTTTAGTATGTCTAAAAAGTGATAAAAAGTCATAGTATAGTATGTCGAAAAAGTGATAAAAAGTGATAAAAAGTCATAGTATAGTATGTCGAAAAAGTCATCAAAAGTCATAAAAAGTCATAGTATAGTATGTCAAAAAAGTCATAAAATGTCATAGCATAGTATGTCGAAAAAGTGATAAAAAATCATCAAAAGTCAAAGTATAGTATGTCTAAAAATAAGGGGCGGCTGTGGCTCAGTGGTAGAGCGGTTGCCTGCCAATCGGAAGGTTGGTGGTTCGATCCCCGCCCTCGTTGTCGAAGTGTCCTTGGGCAAGACACTAAACCCCGAGTTCAAAGTTAGTCATAAAAAGACATAGTATAGTATGTCAAGTCAAGTTTATTTCATCCACAAAAATGGAAATTACAGTGCTCACACTCGCCACCCTACCCATAAAAAGTAAAGCATTTAAATACAATACTATACATAAATACAATGAATAAATGATAAAAACTCATACAAATGTACGTTTAAAAATAGAGTGTGAGCACTGTAATTTCCATTTTTGTTGATGAAATAAACTTGACTTGACTTGATGTCAAAAAAGTCATCAAAAGTCAAAGTATAGTATGTCCAAAAAATCGTATAAAGTGATAAAAAGTCTTAATATAATTTGTCGAAAAAGTCATAAAAAGTCATAGTATGGTATGCCAAAAAATCAAAAAAAGTGATAAGTCATAAAAGTGATAAAAGGTGATAGTATAGTATGTCGAAAAATCATGAAAAGTGATAAGTCATAAAAGTCATAAAAAGTCATAGTATGGTATGCCAAAAAATCATGAAAAGTGATAAGTCATAAAAGTGATAAAAAATCATCAAAAGTCATAGTATAGTATGTCGAAAAAGTCATGAAAAGTGAAAGTATAGTATGCCGAAAAAGTGCTAAAAAAAATCATCAAAAATCATCAAAGTCAAAGTACAGTATGTCAAAAAATGTCATAATTAGGCATAAAAAGACATAGTGTAGTATGTCAAAAAAGTCATAAAAAGTAATAAAAAGTCATAGTATAGTATGTCAAAAAAGTCATTTCTTTCTGAGAGACAGTTGATGTTTCCCAGTGGGAATCGAACCTTGATCTCCCATTGAAAGTAAGAGATAAAAAGAGATCTCTGTCTCTGTGTTATTGGTATTAATATCTCTGATGATTGGTTGTTTATTTCCAGGTGCTGACCGCTTCATGGACGATGTGGCGCGTATGATTGGCTACCGGCCGTTCCCCTGGATGAAGTGGTGCTGGTCCTTCATCACTCCGTGTGTGTGCATGGTGAGACTCAACAACACACAACATTAATAACATAAACAATAACAAGCACTGGAAATAATGGCTGAAATCTCCAGTTATTACTCTAGATTTCACAGTAACATCACTGGATATGATTTTTACAGTAGAATGCTGTAAAGGTACATTACAACCTTGTTGACGTGACAATAATAAATAAAAAAATAAAAGAATTAAAAAATACAAACAATAAAATAAAATAAAAAATAAGCAAAAATACAAAAATGTAAATACAAAAAATTAAATTAAGTAAAAATAACAGAAATTAAAATAAAATAAAAAAACATAATAAAAGAAATTCATAAAAATAAATAAATAAACTAAACAAATTTAGATAAAAAAATACAAAATGTAAACACAAAAAACAAATAAAATAAAAAAATACAGAAATAAAAGCAAAAATAAAAAAATTATACAAAATAAAAAATAAAAATGCAAATAAATTAATAAATACAAAAAAATTTAATTAAAGAAAAATACAGAAAGTAAAATAAAATAAAAAAAAACATAATAAAAACAATATTATAAAAAACAAAAAAACAAACAATTTAAATAAAAAAATGTAAACACAAAAACAAATTAAATAAAAAAATACAGAAAGTAAAATAAAATAAAACAATAAACAAATTGAAATCAAGAAAATGAAAAATGTAAATACAAAACTTAAATTAAAACTGTAAATTAAAACTTACAGAAATAAAAGTAAAATAAAAGAAATTATAAAAAATAAAAAATAAAAAACAAGTAAATACAAAAATAGAAATTAAAATAAAATAAAAAACATAATAAAAAAATACAGAAAGTAAAATAAAATAAAAAAACATAAGAAAAACAAAAATTAATAAGAAAAAATAAAATAAAACAAACAAATTTAAATCAAGAAAATGAAAAATGTAAATACAAATTAAATAAAAACTTACAGACATAAAAGTAAAATAAAAGAAATTATAAAAAATAAAAAATAAAAAACAAGTAAATACAAAAATAGAAATTAAAATAAAATAAAAAATATATTATAAAAAAAAAAATAAAAAAAAAATGTAAATAAAAAAATGTAAACACAAAAACAAATAAAATAAAAAAATACAGAAAGGAAAGTAAAATAAAAAATTATACAAAATAAAAAAATAAAATAAATAAAATAAAATTGAAACCAGATGAACGATAACAGCGTAACCCTAACCCTCCCCCCTGTGTGTCTCGTGTGGTGCAGGGCATCTTCCTGTTCCACCTGGTGAACTACAAGCCGCTGACCTACAACAACGTGTACGTGTACCCGTGGTGGGGCGAGGTGATTGGCTGGTGCATGGCTCTGTCCTCCATGCTCTGCATCCCCGTCACGCTCCTCTACAAACTCTTCAGAGCCAAGGGAACCTTCAAAGAGGTCGGCCGGCGCTCCTCACGCTGAAAAACCCAAAATCCAAAGATCCCTGAATGATTTAACCCCGTGTCGTCCCCGTTTCTACGTGTTTCATATCAGAAATATGGATTTCTTTTAACCAAATGCCCAAAGATAACATGGATGATTCCATACAACGATCTTCAGGTTAATTACTGATTACTTTCTTTGAATTCTTTTTTTTTTTTTTAAATCTTATAGCATTTAAATTCTTTTTTTTATGGTTTCCATTCAGTATTCGGACTAAACTCTGACATGGACCCGTCTGAGATGCACTCAACATCCTCTGGTCTGAGCTATTAGTCAAAATAATTCATCATTTCTGGGTTTTATCTAAAAACGTACATTGGGGTTCGAAGGTTTTGGCCCCCCAGGTAAAGAAATCTGTATTAATGAGCATAAAGAAGAAAGAAAAGATGGAAAAATCTCCAAAAGGATCAAATGACAGATTAGACATTCATATAATATGTCACAAAAAGTTAGATTTTATTTCATCATTTACACTTTCAACATAACAGAAAACAACTAAATTGCGTCTGTAAAAGTCTGGG
>NW_023265662.1:0-6464 GCF_013103735.1 Etheostoma cragini
GACGGACCCAGTGGGACGGACCCGGTGGGACTGTCCCAGTGGGACGGTGGGACTGTCCCAGTGGGACGGACCCGGTGGTACTGTCCCAGTGGGACGGACCCGGTGGGACGGACCCGGCGGGACTTTCCCACTGGGACGGACCCGGCGGGACTGTCCCAGTGGGACGGACCCGGCGGGACGGACCCAGTGGGACGGACACGGCGGGACTATCGTTTTGATCGTATTTTTTGACCCTTTTGAAAAAAAAATTGGGTTTTCCCCCAAACTTTTAACCCTTTTTTTTACATTTGTCACATTATTTGTAATTTTTGCTACTTTATTTGATATTTTTCTCTCTTCTTGACACTTTTTAAAACTTTTACCAATTGTTTTTTCTCCAAATGCTATAAAACTGACAAAAAAAAACCACCCAAATTCAATGAAAGTAGTGAACTGATTATTAATTTAACTTGTGAGGAGCGTTGTTGGGAACCATCCACGTTACTTTTTGGGACAATTAGTTTCAAAGAAACTTTTCTTCAGACTATGCAATGCCATCACTAACAGGGACGTTGTAGAGCGTCCTCTGGTGGACAGACTATGTAACACCATCACTAACAGGGACGTTGTAGAGCGTCCTCTAGTGGACAGACTATGTAACACCATCACTAACAGGGACGTTGTAGAGCGTCCTCTGGTGGACAGACTATGTAACACCATCCCTAACAGGGACGTTGTAGAGCGTCCTCTGGTGGACAGACTATGCAACTCCATCACTAATAACATGGTTGACATCCCTTTTCATTTTATTTTTAATTATTAATAAATAATAGATATCCCTCATGTTGCCCTCATTTAGTCCTCATGTTGTCCCCATGTTGTCCTCATGTTGTCCTCATGTTGTCCACATGACGCCACATGTTGTCCTATATCAATGTTCTTTTTAATTCCCCAAAATAACATGATTGATTCCACCCAACGCTCTTTGCCAAGTACAAATCTCTACTTTCATTAATTTTGGGTCTTATTCAATATTTTTTTAGATTAAAATGAAACACACACACTCCATGCAGGAACTCATAGCATCTTTAAGAAATGGACGGGATCTTTCATATTCATCCACACGTACCAAGACGAGGAAGACGAGACATCTATTGTATTTTTATATATATTATGTATTTTAAGACATTTAAACACTGGAAGAGGAACATCTGAGCGTGTCCGTGTCCACTAAAGATCTTTTCTTGATTTTTTTTATCCTAATAATCGTGTTTTTGTTGTTTGTTGCGATGTGCGTGGAAACATTCAGGATGTCGGGAACATTTTGAATTCCAGTGACTCAATAATATTACTGAAGTAATAAAAGAACATGATGGGAAACTCATATTTGTGTCCCTCACATGGATTCTAATGCTTCTTGTTATGTATTTTGTTAATGAGAATGAGAATCACATGCCGAGCCAGACATGTGGTCTCCTTCAGCGTCCTATTCTAACTGTATGTGTTTTAATTATCTATATACTATATATCGTTATATTTATAGATATTATTTACCTAACTTTTGACCCAGTTAGGTTTCTTTTCCACGGCATGTTTCCTTGGATCAGGGAGGCTCCAAAATCAGGATTCCAGCTGTCGCCGTGGTCCTGCTACACGTCCTGCAAGGCAATTCAATTTTATTTAAATTAGCGCCAAATCACAACAACAGTTATCTCACGGGTCTTTCCATGAAGAGCAGGTCTAGACCGGATTCTGAGATGTTATTTACAGAAACCCAACAGTGCCCTGCTATGCCATGAACTGCTACAAACTACTATTTCTAGTCACTGTTCTATTATCTTTAAAAGGAATTTTTCCTCGCCACTGTTGCGTTGTTGCTTGCTTTAAAGGGAGCTTCTAGAACTGTTGGGTACTTAAATTTAAAATGTAGAGCGGTCTAGACGTGCTCTATCTGTAAATTATAGAGGGGTCTAGACCTGCTCTACCTGTAAATTGTAGAGCGGTCTAGACCTGCTCTATCTGTAGATCATAGAGCGGTCTAGACCTGCTCTACCTGTAAATTATAGAGAGGTCTAGACCTGCTCTATCTGTAAATTATAGAGAGGTCTAGACCTGCTCTACCTGTAAATTGTAGAGCGGTCTAGACCTGCTCTATCTGTAAATTATAGAGAGGTCTAGACCTGCTCTATCTGTAAATTATAGAGAGGTCTAGACCTGCTCTATCTGTAAATTGTAGAGCGGTCTAGACCTGCTCTATCTGTAAATTGTAGAGAGGTCTAGACCTGTTCTATCTGTAAATTATAGAGTGGTCTAGACCTGCTCTACCTGTAAATTATAGAGTGGTTTAGACCTGCTCTATCTGTAAATTATAGAGCGGTCTAGACCTGCTCTATCTGTAAATTATAGAGCGGTCTAGACCTGCTCTATCTGTAAATGATATAGAGGTCTAGACCTGCTCTATCTGTAAATGATATAGAGGTCTAGACCTGCTCTATCTGTAAATTATAGAGTCGTCTAGACCTGCTCTATCTGTAAATTATAGAGCGGTCTAGACCTGCTCTACCTGTAAATTATAGAGTGGTTTAGACCTGCTCTATCTGTAAATTATAGAGTGGTTTAGACCTGCTCTATCTGTAAATTATAGAGTGGTTTAGACCTGCTCTATCTGTAAATTATAGAGTGGTCTAGACCTGCTCTATCTGTAAATTATAGAGCGGTCTAGACCTGCTCTATCTGTAAATTATAGAGTGGTCTAGACCTGCTCTATCTGTAAATTATAGAGCGGTCTAGACCTGCTCTATCTGTAAATTATAGAGCGGTCTAGACCTGCTCTATTATAGAGCGGTCTAGACCTGGTCTATCTGTAAATTTTCTTGAGATAACTCTTGTTATGAATTGTTACTATAAATAAAATTGAATTGAATTGAAAAGATGGGGGTGGGCTTATAAAAAGGTACGGGACAAGAAGGGGACAGTTGGGTTTAGAAACATGGACCCCGGTCTTCTGGGTGAAAGTCCTGTGCAGGGCGCCAGGGTAGCTCAGTTGGTAGAGTGGGCGCCCACATGTGGAGGTCCACTCCTCAACGCAGGGGGCCAGGGTTCGACTCCAACCTGGGGCCCTTTGCTGCAGGTCATTCCCCCCCCCCCTCCCTCCTTTCTTTTCTTCAGCTGTCCTGTCAATAGAGGCCTAAACATGCCCAAAGTGTGAGTTTGTTGTGAACATTTCAATATTAAACACATGGGGATCAGAGACATGCAAATACTCTTAAAAGGAGAATTTGAAAATAAAGAAAATGCCCTCGGACCTCAAACAGTTAGATACTATCATAATGTCTAAAAAAGGAATCTGTGTCAGAACCAGTGCTGTCGGCTTCCTGCTTGCTGCACACCAGCAGATGGCAGCATCCCACTTCATATGAAACTGATTCCTGGAAAACCCAAAAATGATGGCGAGGAAGTTCATTTTCAGCATTTTTTTCATTGGCTTAATTGTTGAATAATTCAGATTATATTAAACAGTCCTACTGTGGAGGAATGGCGATGTTATGTCTTAATGTCTGTCTTAATGTTCCTCGAGTGACTAAGTAGAAGACCCTGAATGTCATTTACACACTCAAACCCACCAGACTCCATTAAAATAAATTATGATTTTATAATGGTAAAACACTTTATTAAAAATCGACAGAAACTAAATAAAACTACCAAAAGTCGTCTTGGTTCATCTTTCCACTGTTCCAACAATCACCACTCTGGTCTGGTTGGAATAAACTCTTAATTCATGTGTGGAGATATGCTGCTCTATACACACTAAAAGTACTGATTATTAACATGGAGTCTGGTGGAGATATGCTGCTCTATACACGCTAAAAGTAGTGATTATTTACATGGAGTCTGGTGAAGATATGCTGCTCTATACACACTAAAAGTAGTGATTATTTACATGGAGTCTGGTGGAGATATGCTGCTCTATACACACTAAAAGTAGTGATTATTAACATGGAGTCTGGTGGAGATATGCTGCTCTATACATGCTAAAAGTAGTGATTATTTACATGGAGTCTGGTGAAGATATGCTGCTCTATACACACTAAAAGTAGTGATTATTTACATGGAGTCTGGTGGAGATATGCTGCTCTATACACGCTAAAAGTAGTGATTATTAACATGGAGTCTGGTGGAGATATGCTGCTCTATACACGCTAAAAGTAGTGATTATTAACATGGAGTCTGGTGGAGATATGCTGCTCTAGACACACTAAAAGTAGTGATTATTAACATGGAGTCTGGTGGAGATATGCTGCTCTAGACACGCTAAAAGTAGTGATTATTTACATGGTGTCTGGTGGAGATATGCTGGCTCTATTCTCAGGTTGGAAGAACTCTTTTGGACTTCTTCAACACATCCTGGAGCCATGCCGTGGACCAGAGGACATCTCAAGGACTTCCCCAAAAATCAACACAAGAACTTCATGGACTCGGGTTTGTAGACCTGAGTGAATATGACTCACAACTTAAAAACAAGAGTCCACAGACATCAGCATCGGTCTTTATTTACACCGTCATCCACATTGTTCATTAATAGCACTAAGGTAAACATAATAGCTTTTTCCATTATTATCCTACTGTCATTCTGTTGTGGCCCACTGGGTGGCGCTGTGAGTCACTGTCTCTTTTTCTGTTTTTTATCACTATACCTGTCTACAACTTTGTAAATAATTATAGCAGATGATATATAACACTCAAAAAATGCCTCTTTGGTCGCCATTTATGTCGTTTTTTTGCTTCTGTAGATGTTTCTGTTGTTTTTTTTTTTTTTAGACATTTTGACATTTTTTCAACGTTTTGTTCAGTTTTTTACTTTTGATGACATTTCTGTTGCTTTTTTTTTTACGTCTTTTTGTCCTTTTCTCCACAACTTTTTTCAACATTTTTGGTGACGCCACTTTTGCAAGATTTTATTTTTTTACTTTTACAGCATGTCGTCTTTGCTGCTTTCAAATGTAGTCAAAAATGCCAAGATCTATTACCGATCTTATCGAAAAACAGTCACTGTGAAAACATAAAGGGTGTTACTAGGAGGTATGTTCAGGTGCATTCTGGGCGTGCTGGTCTTACAGGGAGGTGTGTTCAGGTGCATTCTGGGTGTGCTGGTCTTACAGGGAGGTGTGTTCAGGTGCATTCTGGGCGTGCTGGTCTTACAGGGAGGTGTGTTCAGGGGCAGGTGTGTTTGTGTGTGCATGTGTGTATAAATGTGTGTGTGCATGTGCATGCATGTGTGTATATACATATGCATATGTGTGCGTGTGTAGGAAAGAAACTCCAGATACTCATGGATCGGTTATAAGAATTTATTTGAGAAACTAACAACAATAACACAGATGTTTCGTGTGTGTGTCTGTTTCAGTGAAACATTCGGGCCGGCTCTCATGCAGGTCTCCATGACGACGACTCTCCGTCTCGCCACGGTAACTCTTTATGATTATTGCTTATTTTTTCGTCTTTGAAAATATAAAAAACTGCAGTTAATGAAAGTGTCTCGTGGTCAAATGTACAGCGGAGAGACGCGATCCTCACGGAGGTCAGGGACAGAAATGCGTCTTTTTAAAAAATAACGGACATTTTAACCCTCGTGTTGTCCTCCCGGGTCAAAAAAAGACACAAATTTAACATTTTTGGAAAAATAAAATAGGAAAAAAATGGAAATTTCTGGACAAAAAGGGGCCAAAATTTGTCATTTTTTCAAAGAATTGACATTTTAGTCAAAACGATAAAATGATTGTTAAAGTTGACATTTTTGCACCAAAAAGTGATTTTTGCATTTTAAAAAGCGTTGGAAGGAATCAATTTTTATGGTAATTTGGTTAAAAAGAAACTCATATTTCAGATTTAGAAATTTTTTAAAAGGTCAGATTTGACCCGAGGACATCAGGAGGGTTAAGCTGACATTTTAAGAGAAAAGCCCAAAACGTCTCTTCCAACTGTTGTTTTACTGCAATCTTTAAATAATTAATAAACGTGAGGAAACATTCAATAAACCCTCAGATTACTGAACCCTTGTGTTGTCTTCCCGTCAACCAAGAAATATTTTTTTTTCAACATTATCAACGCTTTTTCAGACATTTATGTCACATTCTCAATGTTGTGTGTGATTTTTTTTTAAATGTTTTTTCCAAAGTTATTTGATATTTCTAATGTTGACATTCTCAGCTCTTATTTTGAAGGCCCGTTCTTTGGGATAAAAAAACCTAAAAAACAGGTCAAATTTGACCCGAGGACAACATGAGGGTTAAAGGGCAACTTTGCTATTTTTTCAACTTTGACCCTAGACCTGTCCCCATTGTTCCCCATCGTTCTTCGCTGTCCCCACTGTCCCCCACCATCCCCACTATCCCCTTTGTCCTCCACTGTCCCCTTTGTCCCCTACTGTCCCCATCATCCCCTACTGTCCCCATCATGCCCCACTGTCCCCATCGTCCCACTGTCCC
>NW_023265663.1:0-1580 GCF_013103735.1 Etheostoma cragini
CAGTATATATATATATATTTAAGACAGGTTCATTGTAACAGGTTAAATCACTATTGTGTCTTTTCAGAGCAGCCTTCATCCTCTTAGCTGCAGAACAGAAGCCAATTCCATCACTTAACCCAACTCTGTCCCACCTTGTTCTGTTTAGAGGATTTTACAAATTACTACAGATTAAATAGCATGCAAGAGAAAAGTAACGGTACTAGTATCTAAAGTGACAAAGTAATATTTAATCACCAAACAGCAGGTTTGATAGACTTAGACAGACTTCTCTGTCATACCCTTGCAATCCTATCCAACGTTTGTTTTCAATTTTTTTTTGTATGCTTTTGACTCCTTCAATTATTGTGTGACAGTTGGACACGGGCCTGAAATGTCCAACCTGAGGGGGATTTTCTTCTTTTTTATTTTTTTATTTGAATGATTGTATGTGACAACATTTTACAAGAACAATGCAAAAAGAGAGCAGCAAGTCAGAGAGAAAAAAAAAAATTGTGTAAAATATTTATTTTTTCCTATCTTGTGGAAAATGCACAAATGTAAAGTAAATGAATTTAGTGATTCTCCTGAGCTCATAAAATTGAAACTTTATTTTTCTAATTTATGATTTTCAAAACCATTACATAATAATAATAATAATAATAATAATAATAATACATTTTATTAACAGCGCCTTTCTAACACTCAAGGACGCTTTACAGACAATAAAAGACAGATACAGGGAAAATAATAGTGTAACTAGTAATAACAAAACAAATAAAACAAAAAACAAAACAAACAAAACAAACATCAAAAACAAAACAAAACAGGAACAGTGTATTTCTAGTATTTCTAGTCTTTAACCCATGTTGATGACGTTTATTTTTAAACATGGATGATTCAAAATAGTAAAGAATGTTTAATAGGTTGTGTTTAGTGTTTAATGTTTTATCATGTACAGCCAGTTGAGTTTTCTGCCTAAATCATAGACCGTTACTACATATTCACGCCTCTACCGCTTTCCTATTGGCTATTGGGTTGTTGAGAAACTTCGTCTTGCATGCCATTGGCTTTACGGGTTAGCGGGAGGGAGTACTTTCAGGAAGTTATCAGATTTAGTTTCTGTTTCCCACCGGGCCATCATGAAACAGTTATTGAAAGAAGGCTAGCAAGACATTTTAAGAAGACATTCGTTATAACTTGTTGAAAACGACAGGGTATCGATACATATGTCTACTCACAAGGCTCAACTAACGACGTACGTTGCGTTACGGCTTGGATTCCTTCCGGAGGTTGGTTCACATTAGCATAACGGTGAGTCTGCTTCTCACTAGCTAGCTAACTAAACCTTAGCTGCTAATTAAACAGTACTCCAGTCTTAGCTAGCTACATTGTCCAGCTATTCGGTTGTCATCTTGTCTTTCGTGTAAATATTTTAAAGTAACGTTAACATTACTACAACACTAGTTCTGACCAACTAGCAAAGTCACTTGATTAGACAAGAAGCATTCCATTAGTGCTGCTATAATAATAATAATAATAATAATAATACATTTTATTTAAAGACGCCTTTCTTGGCACTCAAGGACGCCGCACAGGGA
>NW_023265664.1:0-2092 GCF_013103735.1 Etheostoma cragini
CCCCGCCCCCACCCTCCTGCACCCTCCGTCTCCGTCTCCACACAGCGAGACAATGTACTCATGAGAAAGTGCTCTCTAAACCCTGAAGCAGACGGCTTGGCAGAGCTCCGCGGGCCTCGGTCCCGACAGATCCACCCACCCAGCACCGCCCAGAAATCCCCCAGACCTCCACCCAGCACCACCCAGAAATCCCCCAGACCTCCACCCAGCAACCATCGTCTGACACCCACGCCGGGATCTGGTTCTCGGGGGGGCAGCGACGGGGACATGTGGTCCGTGGGAACGTGTGTCCGACCACAGAGAGACACGTTCGGGGGTTTAACTCTGACACCGAAGATCAACAGTAGACCGCCTGTCACCCGATGGACGCGTCCCCGGATGGACGCGTCCCCAGAGGGACGTTAGCTCACATGAACAAACGCTCTGAGAAAATGTCTCCTTTAATCCGTCAAAATTAAAAATCAACACTTTTGATGATGCTTTTCATCAAAGTTTTTAACTTTTTCAACACTTTTGTCACTTTTTTTTTACGTTTAACACTACGTAACACTAGCTTATTAACTTTAGTTTTACAGTTCTTTTTGGAATTTATGGTCAATAAACCTCATTTATAGGAAATTATACCTAATGTTTGAGTTAGAAAAGCGAAAAAAAACAGCTCTAACAGTCTGGTAAGTTCAGGAAATGACATCACTTTACTGTAATAGTGCCTGTAAAACCAGGTAAAGCAGGTGCGTTCAGGGCCAGGGTCCAAATCCACTTTTGCAAGTTCAATGTTGAGTAAAAGGGTCGGTGCGGCGGGCGCTTGGTCCCAAAGGGTCAGACTTAATCAGAGGTGTGTTCTGGGTAACATGCAATCAACCAATCAGAGGTCCTCTCCCACTTCCTTTAACAGCCAATCACATTGGGTTCCTGTGTGTGTTACAAGCCCAGTGTGTGTCCACAGGGATGCAGAATGCACCTGAACACACCTCCCATAAGACCAGCATGCCCAAAATGCACCTGAACACACCTCCCTGTAAGACCAGCACACCCAGAATGCACCTGAACACACCTCCCTGTAAGCGCTGCACGCCCAGAATGCACCTGAACGCACCTCCCTGTAAGACCAGCACGCCCAGAATGCACCTGAACACACCTCCCTGTAAGACCAGCACGCCCAGAATGCACCTGAACACACCTCCCTGTAAGACCAGCATGCCCAGAATGCACCTGAACACACCTCCTTGTACACCCAGAATGCACCTGAACACACCAAGTATAGGAGCACAGTATGCCCCTGTTAGGACCTAGGGGGGGGGATAATGATCCCAGCAGAGTTCCTGTTAAAGATTAAGATTAAAACAGTGAATCCGATGGTGTCCGGAGACAACAGGCCGTTTATTGATGAGAAAACCATCAACACGGAGCCAGTCTGTGAAAATCATCACGGCCCGGATCGCAGCACTTTGAGGGGCTCATGGAAACCGCCTGAGTGTGGGACGGGAAAATAACACACAACAAAGGGAGTGATTCTTAAAAGAAAGAGAAGAGAAGAAATGAGAAAACACAAAGAAAATGCACAACAGATGGAGGCTGTAATCAATACTGCAGCCTCCCATGTGCACCCGCCCGCGGGGACCCGAGGCTTCTTTCCCTCTGAGAGGAAAACCAGACATCGGCACTTTGAGGGAGATTCTCATCTCCGCGTCGAAGTCTGTTCGTGGGAAACGGGTCGGCTGTTTGCTGATAGGATGATGAGAGAGGGAGGGGGAGGGAGGGGGGAGTAAGCTATGTACATTAACGGATAAATAACATTTCAATTAGAGCACATCATGGGACCAGAACTGAACATCCAATCTGAAACAGACCCGTGAAGAATCCACCAAAGCTGGTATTAATACATTAATTATGAAAGAAAAAAACAACAAGACAAAGACGAGAACAACAAACTCACCAGACTCGATTTAAAAAAAAAAAAAACTGTTCTTTTATCATCGTAAAACACTTTATTCAAAGTGGACACATCAAAAGTCGTCTTGGTTCATCTTTCCACTGTTCCAACAATCACCACTCTGGTCTGGTTGGAATAAACTCTAAATTCACCCATTTA
>NW_023265665.1:0-2674 GCF_013103735.1 Etheostoma cragini
TTGAGCCCATGCCCTTAGCATTATTAGCATCACGCTCTGACCATCTGAGCTATCCAGCCTGCTTTCTAGAAGTTAAAATTAGATAAATGTCTAGGAATAAAGAAGGCCAAATCGAGCAAAATGGGCCAGTTCTGGAAGTAGAGTCATACTCTCTTGATGGATCACCCGTTCAGAGTGTCCACCATTGTGTCACAAGCAAAAGAGGTTAGCAGAGGATGGTTTCGATCCATCGACCTCTGGGTTATGGATCCAGCACGCTTCCGCTGCACCACTCTGCTGAAATTCACCCCAGACGGGACTCGAACCCACAATCCCTGGCTTAGGAGGCCAGTGCCTTATCCATTAGGCCACTGGGGCTGTACATTCCCCAAGTTCACCAGTTCAGGAGAAATACATATACAGTTCTGGAGACGTAATGAAACAGTAACCTTGACCATTGATCTCCAAAATCTAAATCAGTTCATCCTCAACTCCAAGTGGCTATGTATGCCAAATTTAAAGTGATTCCCTCTAGGTGTTCAGAGATACTGCATTTACAAGAATTGGCTGGACAGACATGAGGACACAGTCACCTTGACATTGACCTCCAAAATCTCATCAATTGATTTGCGAATTCATGTGAATATTTTTGCCAAATTTGAAGAAATTCCATCCAGGGGTCCTGTGTTATCACATTCACAAGAATGGGAAGTGCGTACATATGTAAAGATGGTTGGACTACCGGACAGTGAAAATTTTGGTAGGCCTGGCCTCTATTTTACAACAGGAAGATTGTTCCGTGAAGGTTATTGAGAGTTCAACTCAGCAGAATTTGATTGTGCGAAGTCAACACGAACAAAGAAGTGTGTTTCCACCCTGTTACAAACAGGGGACCTTTCTCGTGTGAGGCGGACATGACAACCACTACACTACTGAAACTGATGACAGAAGTCTTCTTGCATGTTCGTGGTGACCTGCACCATTCATATTTTACTGTAAATGTTTAAAATCCTGTTAGACATGTTCATTTTTGACACATAGAGATTTTGAACTGGATTCAGTCACAGATACTTAGTCCTGGATTTGAGTGACAGCAAATATGTAGTAAACCTAAATATATCTACATGAGATAGAGGCACATGAAGTGTTTATGACCCATCAACAGAGATTGCAAAAGTACTCACTGTCCGTACTCAAGTAGAAGTACAGATAATTATGTTAAAAATACTCTGGTAAAAGTAGAAGTACTGATTTAAAGTCTTTACTCAAGTAAAAGTAACAAAGTAGAAGCTTGGAAATTGACTTAAAGTATAAAAGTAAAAGTAGCCTTATGAATGACGAAGCTACCTGGACCAGACACGTTGAGAAACTACAGTGGACATGGTGAATAGACTCTTTATTCTTTATTCTTTATATGCCATTGGCTACATTTTAAATGGCTGTCTGTCAATAGGACTAAAACATATAGCTTATTTATATTGACAGAGACTGGGACTCCAGGTTAATAAGATCCTGACCGAGTAGCAAGATATAAATTCAGCTGTGATTTTGTGAGAATTACGTAAATATTCCCATCCAAGTAGATTCAATTTGGTATTGATGAAGCAAAAATAATAACTAACTCCAGTGAGATAATTTAAATTTAGTGATGACTAGATTAGGACTGGATTTAAACTGGATTCTGGTTTCCAACTTGCCCAAGTGTGTCTGTTAAAACACAGATGGAGACAACTTCTCTCTGTTGATGCTTCATTACAATCAAGCATCAGGATAAACATGGGGGGGGGGGGGGTAGCTCTGCTATGGCTGTGTGTGTGGTAATTTAAAGAATAACATTGTAAAGGCTATCATACACAATGCATGGGAATCATATATGATAGTAAATTATAACAATAAACCCACTATTAATTACATTATCTTAATGAGCTGTATGACTGTAAAGATTAAAATGTACATGGTTTGCAGAACTGTACCATCTGATTATCTTTGGGCAGCTCTATGGTCTTCTGCAGAAGGATAAATCCCAGAGTTGGCTCACTCCAGGTTATTTAAGCAACCAACGTCCCTGGGTGGACTCGAACCACCATCCTTTTGGTTAACAGCCGACTGCGCTGACCTATTGCGCCACAGAGACTGCATCTGTTTGGTGTTTTATGAGCGGCATCTCGATCTTTGAGCCACAAGCATTTGCTCTATGACGTTAAGGGGGTTGCGTGGCACATGTATACTTATCAGGGTATTTTCCTGTTACTCAGAAATTGGGGAACACAATACAGTTGCACGCCACGTATCACAAAACTGTTGGTTGGGGCCTTATGTATTTTCTTGTATTATATCAAGATACCTGCATACCAATGACCGTCAGTGATGGCAAAAGTACTCACTGCCCATACTCAAGTAGAAGTACAGATAATTGTGTTAACAAATACTCTGGTAAGAGTAGAAGCACTGATTCAACTTCTTTACTCAACTAAAAGTAACAAAGTACAGGCTTAGCAATTTACCTAAAAAGAGTAAGAAGACTTGCCCCAACGTTGTTATCAAAAACCTCCTTCACCATTCTTAATGTCTAAGGGACAGTTGGCAGGTTTCATGTGTTGTACAACCTCACTAAGTTACGTCAGAGAAGCGGGCTTAAATTCCTCAAACATAGCTGAGTGTGTAGGAGAAGCAGATAAAAAGACCTTAAAATTAG
>NW_023265666.1:0-4252 GCF_013103735.1 Etheostoma cragini
TTAGCGTGTATAGAGCAGCATATCCCCACCAGACTCCATGTAAATAATCACTACTTTTAGCGGGTATAGAGCAGCATAAGTCCACCAGACTCCATGTAAATAATCACTACTTTTAGCGGGTATAGAGCAGCATATCTCCACCAGACTCAATGTAAATAATCACTACTTTTAGTGTGTATAGAGCAGCATATCTCCACCAGACTCCATGTAAATAATCACTACTTTTAGCGTGTATAGAGCAGCATATCTCCACCAGACTCCATGTAAATAATCACTACTTTACACGTTAAAAGTAGTGATTATTTACATGGAGTCTGGTAATTTTTGGGGCTGCTTTTGTTATTTACTTGTATTAAATGATAGTGAAGTCTTCATTACTCAGAGCTTGCTCCAGACTCCACTGGTCCTCCAGCTGATTTAGCCTAGCTTTAGCCTAGCATCAGCTCAACCGTCTCTGCTTCAGCTTCCGCCGGGGGAGCTTCTTCTTCGACGGCTGAAGTGTTTGTATTAACGCGGCTCTGCTGCCCTCCACAGGTGAAGCGGGTTACCATGGTTACTGTGGTTCAACTGCTAGGAAACAGTCATTTATTTATCATTTATTTATCAAAGTTTTATTTATTTTAATTATTTTAAAACAAAAGTGTATATTCATACATGGTACAGTCAGTATATTTAGAGTACAGTCAGTATGGTTTATATATTTCTAGAAGATGTTTTCACGTCCAAATACTTATTTCACATTTATGTTTGAAATAAATTTATTTGTCACCAACATGCAGAATCACAGACCATTAAATCCCCTCCAGCCAATCACAGACCATTAAATCCTCTCCAGCCAATCACAGATAATTAAATCCTCTCCGGCCAATCACAGACTCAGCAGGACAGGAAGTAGGGTTTTCATTTTCAACCAATCAAGTTAGGGTTGGTCAACGTCGTTAGGCTCGTTGGAGATGAACTGGTCCTCGCCTGTAAAGTGGACGAGAGCAGGCGGCAGCAGGAGGGGGGGTGGGGGCGGGGACAGAAAGCTGCGGTAAAGTCGGACAGTTTCCAGACGATTCCAGCTCCTTCAGACTGGACAGGAAGTGACAAAAACACTGTGGTGCGATTGTGATTTAATAAAATATAACCAGAGCCACATATCAGCTGGTACACAGTCTCCAGTTGTTTTAATGATGACAGAGTAGATCTCAGAATGTTCTACATGAGATCTGGTGCTGATTTTAATTAACAACACACTGGAGATGATCCGTGATCAGATCAGATTTAGTCTTTCTGACTTCTAAACGTCTATCAGCCACAACATGTGTTCTGGACAGAATAAGTCTTTATATCAGACAAATAGAGTTAAAATCCCTCCAATTCAAAAACTATAAAACGTATATATAAAACATCATCATGGTTTAAACCAATCAGGTGTTAAATCAGCTGAGAAGCCGGCGTTTCCCAGCATGCTCTGGGGCTGCCTGGGTCCGCCTGGCTCTTGCAGTCGGTGAAAAGCAACTACGCCCCCTGGTCTCAGACCTGCGGCCCCTGGTCTCAGACCTGCGGCCCCTGGTCTCAGACCTGTGCCCCCTGGTCTCAGACCTGCGCCCCCTGGTCTCAGACCTGCGCCCCCTGGTCTCAGACCTGCGCCCCCTGGTCTCAGACCTGTGCCCCCTTGCTCTCGTGAGATTCCCGTTGCCCGTGTGCATGACGTCAGAGCGAGTCGGGATCAAGTCGGACACAAATCTACCCAGCATGCAACGGGCGCCGATCGCCGGTGATCCATTCTGCGCAGACCTGGCTCATCTCGAACGAGCCTATAGATTAAAGCCCCCCCCCTCCAGTTAATTCATGCATTTTTTACATTTCCTTTATTTGATTTGTTTGTTGCGATATAAAAATGATTGAATTTGCTTTAAATAAAAAGAACAATAAATAATACAAGCTTAAAGTTACATCACAAGTTTACACTGTATTACAGACCATGATAAGCAGCAATGTTGCCGTGGTTACAGCGTCCTGATGAACGAAAGAAGCCGAGTGGATGCTGTCCACTTTGTATTATGAATATTCATATTCAACGTGTTCAAGATTCTCGAGGCTTTTTAATGTTGCCACGGTTACATCATCAATCAACGAAACAAAGTCAATCACATGACCTTCTCCCCCTCCCCCAGCCCTGATTGGTTCATCTGAAGAAGGAGCGGTGGAGGCTGTAGTGGAACCCCCCCCCCGGCTATAGGTGGAGCCCCCCCGCCCCGTCCGTAGCCAGAGGAGCCGACCTGCTTCATGTAGTTTCAGAAGATACAACAGTTTCTTTACGTACTGCGCCTTTAAGAAACATTTGATTCGTTAAAACATGGAGAGAACTGATCGTTTTAATATGTGTTTTCTGTTAAACCCTTGACTCTAACAGGAAGTTAATCGTTTATCCAAAGTTCACATTTCCGTAATTTATCAAGATAACCCTTAATATATAATATATTAATAATAAGTTTATAATACGTTTTTAACAGACCAACTCTTAGAAATAAAGTAATAGAAAAAGATAATAGTCTTAATGTCAGTAATCAGCTGTTTCCGGTACAGTGAATATAAATCAAAACATTTATATTATTTATCTTCTTTGTCTGTTCTACGTTCAACCACCAACGCGACGTCGTCTCTACTTAAATAGAAATAATAAATATAAAAACATCTTTCTGCCTGCTGGGATCTCAGAGTCTGTCACACTCAAAGTCGGCGTTGCTCTCCAAGGGGGGGGGCATGTTAATGTAGAAGACTTCCCTGTTGGCAGCGTTGCTCTCCAGTGGGTGGGGTGTGGTCTTGTAGAAGACTTCCTTGTTGGCTGCGTTGCTCTCCAGTGGGTGGGGTGTGGTCTTGTAGAAGACTTCCTTGTTGGCTGCGTTGCTCTCCAGTGGGTGGAGTATGGTCTTGTAGAAGACCTCCCTGGCGTTGCTCTGCAGTGGGTGGGGTGTGGGATTGTAGAAGACTTCCTTTTTGGCGGCGTTGCTCTCCAGTGGGTGGGGTGTGGGATTGTAGAAGACTTCCTTGTTGGCTGGCGGCGGCGTTGTGGGGGGGCTCGGCGCCGGGTATGGGTTGTTGCCGGGTGAGTACTTCTTCTCGGGGCGGTTCAGCTGGACCCGGAGTCGGGCGTCGGCTTGGGGTCTGAAACGCTTCAGGCGCACGGCATCCTTGGCGTCAGGCGTGCACGGCAGTAGCACCACCACGTCCTTACGGAACTTGGAGTTGAGGCCGAAGTAGATGAGCGGGTTGTAGAAGCTGGCGGACTTGGCGAAGAGGCGCGTGAAGATGCTGGTGAGGTTGGGAACCTGGTAGCCCCACGCCGACCAGATGGATACCACCGCGTACGGGGACCATGCCAGGATGAAAGCCGTGCAGATCACTATGGAAACCTGCAGCAAACCACAGTATAAAAAATACACATAAACCGACTTTCAGGACTTATTCAAAAATATAAACTTCATAAAGAATGACACAAAAATAAAATAAAATAAAATAATAATTTTAATTTGGAATATTCCCAAATTAAATTGTGTGTGTGTGTCTCTGTGTGTTTCTCTGTGTGCATATCTCTCTCTGCGTATGTGTGTGTGTCTCTATCTGTGTGTGTCTCTGTGTATGTGTGTCTCTGTGTGTTTGTGTGTGTGTGTCTCTGTGTGTGTGTGTGTGTCCTCACGATGGTGACATCCCTCTCCACCCTCCTCTGGCGGTCGGACAGCTCCCCCCCGGCCAGGGCGTTGCCCCTCTTCACCGTGTTGATGATGGAGACGTAGCAGAAGAGCATGACGAGCACCGGCAGGAAGAAGCAGCTGCTGAAGATGGAGATGATGTAGGCGCGGTAGGACGGGGCGTAGCTGGCCCTGGCCCAGTCAATCTCACAGGTCCCGTACCCCCGGTCTGCAGGGGTCAGGGGTCAGAGGTCAGAGGTCAGAGGTCAGGGACACACAAACATTCAGACAAAGAAAAGGTAAAAAAAATTGAACAAAGTAAAAAACCTTGTCTTTCTTTCAGATGGTCAAACTGTCACATATTAATATCATAATCTTTAAACCTATCAGAGGTCAGAGGTCAGAGGTCACACCTTTGTAGCTGGCCCAGCCCATCAGAGGCGCTCCGGCCCAGAATGCAGCTGTGATCCAGATGAGCAGCAGAGTCACACACACACTGCTTCGGGTGATGTGATGGGCTGTAACACACACACACACACAGACACACACACACACACACACACACACACACACAC
>NW_023265668.1:0-1214 GCF_013103735.1 Etheostoma cragini
TCCTCGTCTTTTTCTCTCACATATTATCAGCTGCGCTCCGTGCGCCATTACGCACACCCACTTCTACGATGGACCAGCTTGTCATTGGTTGTAGCACAATAACAAAGGCCCAGTGCTTCATGGGGTATTTAAAATGGCGGTAAGCATCAAGGTAGCGAAAAAAACGGCCGAAAAATTGATAAATTATGGACATAAAGTGGATCAATCTTGGATGTAAGGGTATGCACTTATTGCTCAACAACTCCGAAACATGGCACAAGTTCCAGACTGGATAGAAAATCCTCTGTAAAGGCTAGAAAGGCACCAAAAACATCGCCGTAAATGCTAACTAGTTAGCTTTTAGCCAAAAAAAGGTTAAATCAATATCTATTATGGTTATAAAATGATTCAAATATGAAAAAGAAGTGCCTTTTTTACTCGTGGGCGAGTGTCCCGGTTCCAGAGGGTTAAGGGACAGTCTATCCACATACCAGAATGCTGTGAAGGTGGTGAAGATGCAGGATCTCTCTTCTGTCATGGCTACCAATCGCCACGAATATTAAGTCATAAATCCATACACCTCTGCTCATGCACCTCTGCTCCAACAGATGTGTCCATTAGTACATGTGAGAATGTCTCGCTTATATTATTGACAAAGTAGCATCTATCAGGAAAATAACCTAGTGTTAATTTTAAGGTCTTTTTATCTGCTTCTCCTACACACTCAGCTGTGTTTGTGGAATTTAAGCCCGTTTCTCTGACGTTACTAAGTGAGGTTGTACAACACATGAAACCTACATACTGTCCCTTAGACATTGTCCCCGCCAGAATGATGAAGGAGGTTTTTTATAGCACCATTGGGGTGAGTCTTCTTACTCTTTTTAAGTAAATTGCTAAGCCTGTACTTTGTTACTTTTACTTGAGTAAAGAAGTTAAATCAGTACTTCTACTTTTACCAGAGTATTTGTTAACACAATCATCTGTACTTCTACTTGAGTACGGGCAGTGAGTACTTTTTTTATCACTGATGATTATTGGTATGCAGGTCACTTGATGTATTACAAGCAAACACATAAGGCCACACCCAACAGTTTAGTGACACGTGCACGGCGGGCAACTGTATGTCAATGATTAGGCTTGTTGCTGTGACCAAGAATCCACCAGCAAAATTACTGATACATCATCAATTCCGGAATTTTCTTGAATGCCAAATATTTGAATTCAAAGTATGAATC
>NW_023265669.1:0-2236 GCF_013103735.1 Etheostoma cragini
CACACACACACACATATACACATACACACACATATACACATACATACACACACACACACATATACACACATAAGCAAACACACACACACACACACACACATAGAAACTCTATCACACACGTACAGACACACACACACATATACACATACACCTACACATACACATACATACAGACACACGTATACACACGCACACACATATACACATACACACATATACACACATACACACATATACACATACACACACATATACACATATACACACATATACACACACACATACATACACACACAAACTGACTGAGGGTCTTAAAGGTGCTTCTACACTTCTGACCCTTAATACTGCATATTTTATATTTATTTATGGAGTAATTTGATTCATCTTTAAGGTTTCGGCCATGTTGGACGTTCTTGTTGCAGAGATAAAAACACAGAGGTGATATTTAATAAAGATATTTAATGATTTATCGCTCACATTAACAATCAAACGGGACACAGGCAACAACAAGGTGGCATTATGTAATGCTTTACTTGCATATTTAAACAGAACATTTCAGAAATACAATTAGATTAAAGCTTTTAAAGTGTAGTCTCTCGCTCCAGTAGAGAGCTGGTGTTAGCATTGGTTAGCTTAGCATAAAGCCTGGACACAGGGGGAAACATCATCACCTCAAAAATCAACTAACCATCTAACATATCTAATTTATGTTCTGATGCTTAAATATATTAAGAGAAATAGATCCATGTAAATAATCACTACTTTTAGCAAGTATAGAGCAGCATATCTCCACATGTAATAGTTTTTAGTTATCCACCAGACACCGAGTCTGGTGGTTTGTTGACGGTTTTATTTAATTCCATTTTACATCTTTTACGCTTCTGAAGGAAGGAGTCTGGTGGAGATATGCTGCTCTATACTTGCTAAAAGTACTGATTATTTACATGGAGTCTGGTGGAGATATGCTGCTCTATACTTGCTAAAAGTACTGATTATTTACATGGAGTCTGGTGGAGATATGCTGCTCTATACACACTAAAAGTAGTGATTATTTACATGGAGTCTGGTGGAGATATACTACTCTATACACGCTAAAAGTAGTGATTATTTACATGGAGTCTGGTGGAGATATATGCTGCTCTATACATGCTAAAAGTAGTGATTAATTACATGGAGTCTGGTGGAGATATGCTGCTCTATACACGCTAAAAGTAGTGATTATTTCCATGGAGTCTGGTGGAGATATGCTGCTCTATACACGCTAAAAGTAGTGATTATTTTCATGGAGTCTGGTGGAGATATGCTGCTCTATACACGCTAAAAGTAGTGATTATTTACATGGAGTCTGGTGGAGATATGCTGCTCTATACACGCTAAAAGTAGTGATTATTTCCATGGAGTCTGGTGGAGATATGCTGCTCTATACATGCTAAAAGTAGTGATTAATTACATGGAGTCTGGTGGGTTTGGTGATGGTGATTTTGTGGCTGTATCGTGTTAAACTAAAAGGTCTGTGTTCATTTATGAAATAAATCCAAATACAAACTGACTTAAGAGAAGAGAAGATATAGACTTAATAACATAAAAAAACTATTTAAAACTATTAAAAACTCTTTAAATGAACAGTCTTATGTTCATTTAACAGTGTGTTCGTTAATCAGATGCTCAAAGGTACTTGTACTCTTCTTCTTTCACTTCTAATGTACTTCTACTCAGTCCTATTCATCTGACGCTTTACCTTTCAGAATAAGATAAAACAAGAATGACACTATTTTTCAGAATAAGGTTTTTATAAATAAACTATGTTATCTACTATGTTTGTAGGCTTTTAAAAGTAAAATTTTAAACAAGCCGAAATATTAAAGTTGTATCAATAACAATGATCTACAAATATAACGATAAAACAAAGACAAACGCATGCTTTTACTTTTATACTTCAAGTACATTTAGCTGACGATACTTTTGTACTTTTATTCAAGTTCAATTGCAGAACTTTCCCTTGTAATGTAGTGTTTTATGTGTTTTATCACCACTATACTGCAGTAAATGATCCAAAAACACACTTTCTTTGACTCCCCTTCACAATAAAAGCTCACGCTGGATCGTTCTGTGCGTCTGTGGCGCCCTCTGGTGGTCCGGCAGCTTCCGGTCCAGCTCTTCATCACCATCATCATCATCACCATCATCTTCCTCTTCATCGGCTGCGTGTGCAGCAGTGTGGCGGAGGGGGGGGCGG
>NW_023265670.1:0-911 GCF_013103735.1 Etheostoma cragini
ACACCTACGTCCTAGAAGACTGTCACACCTACGTCCTAGAAGACTGTCACACCTACGTCCTAGAAGACTGTCACACCTCCACCGCTCTCCCATTGAGAGCTTTCTTCTCCGTCTGGTACGCCGACCGCAACGCCGCAGATCACAAGGCACTAAGAGAGTAGTGAAATCTGCACAAAGGACTACTTTCTCCCAGCTGCCCTCGGTCCACAACACATCACCAACACATCACCAACCCTTCACCAACACTTCACCAACACTTCACCAACACATCACCAACACATCACCAATGCTTCACCAACACATCACCAACACATCACCAACGCTTCACCAACACTTCACCAACACATCACCAACGCTTCACCAACACTTCACCAACACATCACCAACGCTTCACCAACACTTCACCAACGCTTCACCAACGCATCACCAACACTTCACCAACGCTTCACCAATGCTTCACCAACACATAACCAACGCATCACCAACGCTTCACCAACACATCACCAACGCTTTACTAACGCTTCACCAACGCTTTACTAACGCTTCACCAACACATCATCAACGCTTCATCAACAAAGACAAAACCTTTGTTAAGGATGTTGTGTACAGAACACTGTTCTCCACCTGCACTTTGGTATCTTATGCTGCGTAGGTCTAGGTGTGGTAACCTGTAGGTCTAGGTTACCAAACCTAGACCTACAGGTTACCAACCTGCACCTACAGGTTATTATTTTTAAAAACGGAGAGGTAGAAATGTCAGTTTATGAAAATAGCCGCCCACGTGTAAACGTGGCTTGAATCTGGATTAACTGCCCCGTTGGGCTGTGAAACTTGCCCTCCACGGGGCCGTGTGGAGGCGCTGGGTGAAACCTGCCCTCTACGGGGCCGTGTGGAGGCGCTGGGTGAAACCT
>NW_023265670.1:1081-2623 GCF_013103735.1 Etheostoma cragini
GGGCCGTGTGGAGGCGCTGGGTGAAACCTGCCCTCTACGGGGCCGTGTGGAGGCGCTGGTGAGAGTAGAGAGAACTACTCTGAGCAAAACACTTCCCACATTGCTCACACCAGTGCGGCTTCTCTCCGGTGTGAACGCGCCGGTGTTTTTTAAGGTCACTACTCTGAGTGAAAGCTGCCCCACATTGATCACAGCTGAACGGCTTTTCTCCAGTGTGAATGCGCCGGTGTGTCGTAAGGTGACTGTTGTGAGAAAAGGTTTTCCCACATTGCTCACACCAGTACGGCTTCTCCCCGGTGTGAACGCGCCGGTGGCTTTCAGCATGTTCTGGAGTTTTGAACATTTTCTCACAGAGATCACAGCTGTGCGGTTTGTCTCCGGTGTGAATGCGCTGGTGTCTTTTAAGGTGGTTACTCTCAGTAAATTTTTTCCCACATAGATCACACGTGTATGGTTTATCTCCGGTGTGAATGCGCCGGTGTCGTTTAAGGTGACCGCTCTCAGCAAATGTTTTCCCACATAGATCACAGCTGTGAGGCTTCTCTCCAGTATGAATGCGTTGATGGTTTGTTAGGTTACCCTTTTGTGTGAAAGCTGCCCCACATTGATCACAGCTGAACGGCTTCTCTCCAGTGTGAGCTCTCTGATGAATCTTTAAATATCCAGATGTTGAGAAGGATTTGTCACAGTGCTGACAGCGGTGACGTTTGGGTCTCTGTCCTTCTCTCCGTTTCTATAGCAACAGACAAAAAGAGATAGAGCGCCAGTGAACAACCTTTAGATCCTGGACTTGCTCACAACTTTAACTCATCATACAATAATTAATGACAAAATGAAGGTATGTTTGTGTAAATTGTAGACATGTTATTATGGAAGCAAATGTACATTGTGGTTGTAAAGTTTGGGCCCCCCAGGTACAAATGTGTATTAATATGCATGAAGAAGAAAGAAAAGATGGAAAAATCTCCAAAAAACATCAAATGACAGATTAGACATTTATATAATATGTCACACAAAGTTAGATTTTATTTCATCATTTATCGGACGCCATTTTGTTGTTTTCTGTTATGTTGAAAGGGTAAATGATGAAATAAAATCTAACTTGTTGTGGCATATTGTACGAATGTCTAATCTGTCATTTGATCCTTTTGGAGATTTTTCATCTTTTCTTTCTTCTTCATGACATTAATAAACATTTATACCTGGGGGGAGGGGGGGGGGCCCAAATTTCACAACCTCCCTGTACTCTTCATAACGTTCATAAGTTCCCAAATATTCTACATTTTCCTGCAAGTTGTAATGAGACAGTGAGAGACAGCGTGGTAGAGGACATCTACTGCCCTCTGCTCTGAGACCGTCCTCATCTCACCATCCTAGTTAGCAACTAATCATTTACACATCATATAAGTTGTACTCTATAATACTCACCTAGCTACTAGCATAGCACGCCCTCATACTCTGCTCCTGGCTGGCTAGTAGTCCTTACCTAGGTACTGTCAGGGCCCTCATACTCTGCTTCTGACTGGCTAGTAGTCCTTACCT
>NW_023265671.1:0-1020 GCF_013103735.1 Etheostoma cragini
TTACATGGAGTCTGGTGGAGATATGCTGCTCTATACATGCTAAAAGTAGTGATTATTTACATGGAGTCTGATGGAGATGTGCAGGCTCTGACGGAACCTTCTCATGGAGCGAAGAGGACAACAGGGACAGAGGGACGGGTGTCCATGTCGCTCATTCTGCAAACAAACAAAAAGTAAACACCGGCGGAGGAAACGCTGCGACACTCGATGCCGCTCGGCGACTCAGGTTTCCCAGAAGGCCATTCTGCCGGCCGAGGGACGAAGACAGCCAACACCTCTCTGTCTGTCCCTCAGGGGCTCGGGGACAAAAGATGGAAATGAAGCGACGCAGCTTTGTTTACGCTGAGATTAGGAAACTCTACCGGCCGAGAGATGAACTCTCTCTCTCCCTCCTTCTCTTTCTCCTTCTCTTTCTCCTTCTCTCTCCCTCCCCCCCTCCCTCTCTCCCTCCCTTGTCTTTCTCTCCTCTCTTAGGAGACATTGTGGGTTCTGGCAGCGGCCGAATGAGCCGGTGTGCGACGGCAGACCGCCAGGCCGATTGTTAACGGCTGAAACCCAATCTCTGCCGAGAAGAAGAAGAAGAAGAAGAAGAAGAAGAAGAAGACAACGACGAAGAAGAAGAAGAAGACAACGACGAAGAAGAAGAAGAAGAAGAAGAGACTCGTCTCTCTTACGGGACTCAAACTCTCGGCTTCTTCAGAGTCCTCAACCAAAACACGCCTTTATCCTCCCAGAATATTATGTGCATGTTAATGGGAATATAACCGAATATTATGTGCATGTTAATGGGAATATAACAGAATATTGTGTGTATGTTAATGGGAATATAACAGAATATTGTGTGTATGTTAATGGGAATATAACAGAATATTGTGTGTATGTTAATGGGAATATAACAGAATATTATGGGTATGTTAATGGGAATATAACAGAATATTATGGGTATGTTAATGGGAATATAACAGAATATTGTGTGTATGTTAATGGGAATATAACAGAATATTGTGTGTATGTTAATGG
>NW_023265672.1:0-1842 GCF_013103735.1 Etheostoma cragini
AGCCTGTGTCTATGTTAATGTTAACTAGCATGTTAGTTAGCAGTAATTAGCCTGTGTCTATGTTAATGTTAACTAGCAATGCTCATCATCATCATCATCATAATCATCATCGTTACTGCCACTGTTCACTATGTAGATTATAAAGAGGATTTCATAGATTTGATTGAATGTTATGTTTCCATTAAATATTTCCCAGTTTAATCGTTGATTTGTTTGTCTTTGTCTGTGTTACTCATCGGTCTCTTGTCCTCTCTCTCCTCAACGCCACCAGACTCTCTGATGAAAACACACTTTACCTCTGAGGACACGGGAGTTACTGCTCCACCGCTGCCTCCGCCGGTTAGTTAGTTTGTGTTATTGTGTAACTTTGGTGATTTAAAGGGTTAGAAACTAATGTGTGTGTATGGGTCACTGTGTGTGTGTGTCTGTGCGTGCCCGTATCTGTGTTTGTGTGTGTGTGTGTGTGTGAGTGTCTGTGCATGCCCGTAACTGTGTGTGTGTGTGTGTGTGTGTCCGAGTCTTACTTACTGATCGTCAACCGTCTTCAAATGTCCAAAATGCAGCTGTTGTGTTTTTACCAGGTATCTACAGTGCGTATGTGTGTGTGTGTGAGTGAGTCTGTGTGTGTGTGTGTGTGTGTGTGTGTGGGTGAGTCTCTGTGTGTGTGTGTCTGTGTGTGTGTGTGTGTGTGTCTGTGTGTGTGTGTGTGTCTGTGTGTGTGTGTGTCTGTGTGTGTGTGTGTGTGTGTGTGTGTGTGTGTCTGATGCAACACTAGTGTTAACCCTCGTGTTGTGTTTCAGCCAAAATTGAAAATCATTACTTTTGTTGACACAAGTGTGTTAAAAGAACTTTAAAAAAAAGTGTTAAAAATAGACAAATGTCAATAAAGGTGACAAATGTGAAGAACAAAAGCTTAAATAGATTTGGGGTTTTTTGGTCAATTTTGTTGCATTTGGAGAGAAAGAAATCTATAAAAAGAACTTGTGTGGAAAATGTAAAAAAAAAAAATTGTCAAAAAAGACAAATGTCAATAAAAAGTTGACGTTTGTCAACGAAAAATAATGCAGAAAAAAGTGACAAACATGTCAAAAAGTAACCTAGGTAACGGGATTTAAATAGTACTTTTCCAGAGTATTAGTAATGATTATAATGACTTTTCAGAGTATTAAGACTGATCATAATGACTGTAGCGAGTATGTGCCGCAGACTTGTAGTTCCCGGTGCTGCCACACGGTGTCGATGTCGGCCCATTAATCCTCCCCGGCTCCCGGGGGCCGTCCCCGGCCTCCAGCAGCCAGAGAGGCCGCTCAGGCAGCTTGGTTCCAGCGCTGGGCATCGATCGAACCATCAACCCGACACAGATAATGACTTCCTGCTTGGTTCTCTCTCTCTCTCTCTCTCTCTCTCTCTCTCTCTCTCTCTCTATTTCTTTCTCTCTCTCTCTATTTCTCTCTCTCTCTCTCTCTCTGTCTCTCTCTCTTCCCATTGAAATACATCACGTTGGTTTTATTATGGAGATGTTTTCTCGTCGGTCTAATTTAAATGTTTTTATATGTGTGTGTGTGTGTGTGTGTGTGTGTGTGTGTGTGTGTGTGTGTGTGTGTGTGTGAATTATGGAGTAGTTCCTGTTTTCAACCACTCGGGGGCACCCCTCCCCATCTTTGATCCCTCGGATGTCTTAAAGTCACAATAATAATAACAACAACAATAACTACAACAACAACAATAATAACAATAATAACAAAAACAACAACAAAGATAATAATAATGATAAAATTAAAAAAAACATTCTGCAGATTAACATCCCTCAGTCCCGAGCCCCTTAGAACCTGCACATACCCC
>NW_023265673.1:0-1028 GCF_013103735.1 Etheostoma cragini
GGAGGAGGAGAGGAAGAGAGAGAGGGAGAGAGAGGGACAGAGGGAGAAAGAGAAAGAGAGAGAGAGAGAGAGAAAGGAAGAGTCTCCAGAGCAGTACACTTAATTAAAGATTTTCTTTTTGTTCTCGGCAGACAGACGCTGAACACTTTGGTGAATGAGAGGAAGAAAAGAAGAGGAGTGAAGAGAGGGGTAATGGGCAGGGGGCTCAGGGAGGATGAAAAGAGGAAGCAAAAAGAGAGCGAGAGAGCCCAAAAAAGAAAAAAAGAAGTTAAAAAGACGATGCAAAGTTGAAGTGGAAACTGAGAACCTCTTCCTACGGATTAAAGAAAGTCCACCTGCACCCAGTGTGTATCCACCTGTCCTGAGACGTGCAACACACCTAATGAAAACGCACACATCGATTACACACAAACAGGTAGCATGGTGCAGGCTAAGTGGTTAGCATCTGCTCCTGACTGGCTAGTAGTCCTTACCTAGGTACTGTCAGGGCCCTCATACTCTGCTCCTGACTGGCTAGTAGTCCTTACCTAGGTACTGTCAGGACCCTCATACTCTGCTCCTGACTGGCTAGTAGTCCTTACATAGGTACTGTCAGGACCCTCATACTCTGCTTCTGACTGGCTAGTAGTCCTTACCTAGGTACTGTCAGGGCCCCTCATACTCTGCTCCTGACTGGCTAGTAGTCCTTACTGAGCATGTGTGACTCCCAACATAGATAGGATGGAAGTTAGGATGAAAACAGGATCTGCAGCAATTTGCAGTACAACAAAAATACTGTTTTATGAAAACGAGACCATGGAAACCTGTTCTGGTCCAACCTCAAAACTCAATTATGGACCTGAACCAGGATATGGAGCTTTAATGTACAGTTATTATCTACAGTTAGCACTCGGTAAACAGGAGCTCTAAGCAGCTGCTCGCAAGATGTTCATCTTGGAAAGAAACAGAATTCAACAGATGTGATTTATGTGTGAGGTTAGAGAGAGAGAGAGAGAGAGAGAGAGAGAGAGAGAGAGAGAGAGAGAGAG
>NW_023265673.1:1229-1427 GCF_013103735.1 Etheostoma cragini
CAGAGAGAGAGAGAGAGAGAGACAGAGAGAGAGAGAGAGAGAGACAGAGAGAGAGAGAGAGAGAGACAAAATGGGAAATTACAGTGTTGCAGCAGCTAAATTAGTCACACAGTAAACATGAAATAATACTAGGATACTATGTACATACATACAGTAAACATGATATAATACTAGGATACTATGTACATACATACAGTA
>NW_023265674.1:0-2724 GCF_013103735.1 Etheostoma cragini
ACCGACAACAGCTGCACCGTCAACAGCCGCACCTACAACAGCGGCACCTACAACTGCCGCACCAACAACTGCAGCACCTACGACAGCTGCACCAACGACAGTTGCACCTACGACAGCAGCACCAACGACAGCCGCACCTACGACAGCCGCACCAACGACAGCCGCACCTACAACTGCCGCACCAACAACTGCCGCACCAACAACTGCAGCACCTACAACTGCAGCACCAACAACAGCAGCACCTACAACTGCAGCACCAACAACAGCTGCACCAACAACAGCCGCACCTACAACAGCTGCACCAACGACAGTTCCACCAACAACAGCTGCACCAACGACAGCAGCACCTACAACTGCCGCACCTACAACAGCAGCCCCTACAACAGCAGCACCAACAACAGCAACCCCTTCTACTGCAGCATCAACGACAGCCACGCCAACAACTGCCCCACCTGCAACTGCCGCACCTGCAACAGCAGCCCCTACTTCAGCAGCACCAACAACTGCTGCACAAACAACAGCCGCACCTACAACAGCCGCACCTACAACTGCCACACCAACAATAGCAGCACCAACGACAGCAGCCCCTGAACCAGTTTATAGCCTCTCGGCAGACATTTCATCTGTGCCTTTTTCAGCTGCCTTTGCTGAACCCACCAGTACTGAATTCAAAACTCTTGAACAATCAGTCATAAAGACTGTGAGTGCAATTTTTATTCATACACTTGTCACTGATTGAAGGGTGCTTGAGTGTTTTAAATGAGGATTTCATAGAATGTTTTTCCTAAAACACAAATCTGTAAGATGAAAATTATCTTCAATCAAATTTGTGTGTACTTGAAAGCCATTTAACGTCCCCAAATATTGTTTTTTTTCAGTGTACTTCGATATTCCAAAAACAATTTGGAAGAAAATTTAAACGATGCAAAGTCAAAAAGTTCATGTAAAAAGGTTTTTTCTATATTTTTCTTCACATTCAACGTTTTGATCTTGAAATTGGTATGAGCTAATGTTAATAGTGTTGTGTTTAAATCGCACATGACACAAGGCAATAAAAAACGGTGACTAAGTTTATTAACTCATGTCTTATTTGTTTTTTTGATACAGGGCCATAACTTCACGAGCAACTGGAACTGAAGCAACAATTGAGGTTGTGTTTGATAGTAAGACTCCTATTGCAGATCTCCCAGAGAATAACGTTGTTGCCATAGACCGTTAATATAAATCAATCAATATATATACGGTCTATGGTTGTTGCTGAAGTCTTAGCAACAGCTGTGAGTGATCCCAACAATACCTTCGATGTGAGAATAGATCCGGGATCAGTAAAAGTAGTAGGTAAGAAAAAAACATAAAAGATACTATTAAGTCTGCATAGCAAACTATGATGGTTCTTATAAGTCTCTTAAACTGTCACCAAAGTCAGTTTGACATCAAACAAGGAAAAATAAATCATTTTCCTTTGGGCAACAATAATTTCTTTAAATATGTATTTACAGAAGGTCCAGTTCCAACTACAGCACCTACAACTGCCGTATCCACTACTTCTGTATCTACAACTGCTGCACCTTCAACTACTCCATCCACTACTGCTGCATCTACAACTGTAGCAGTCACGATAGCTAGGGTGTCCTTCAGATCTGTTCAAAGCACATTTACAGACGACTTGCTGAATCCATCATCCACAGCTTTTAAAAATCGAGAAGCATTGATAACTGGACAGGTAAGTCTCACCCTTAGAATGAAATATCCTTGTACACTCATGAATTACTTTATCAGAAAGCTCAAGTACTCACCAAAGAACTGAAAAATCCCTTGACAGTCATGTAATAAAACAATGTCACAAACAGAAACATTAAGGGGAACATGTTAAGAAGATGCAATTATACAACTACACACCAGCTCACTTTACAACTTATCTCATATGTACACACACTTCAATGTTAAAAGTAAAAAGTCTTTAAATACAACTCATTTTGTTTCCGCAGCTTGAACCTGTCTTCAAAAGGACATTCTCCTCCTTCAGTTCTTTGAAAGTGGTGTCATTTAGGTAATTTGATTTATGTTCAGGTATTACAATTTAACAATAGTGGACTTAATCTGATTTTTTAACTAAATTATGGGTTTCTCTTTCTGCAGGAGTGGATCAGTCATCAACACCATGGACCGTAGCTTTGTAGGCCCACTTTCTCCTATTAACACTCAGATTACAAGCGCTTTGATCAACGCAGCTTCAACCGTCAGCGGCTTTGACATTGAAGGCAGCTCAATCACCGTGAATGGCATCTGTAAGCAATGTTGAGTGCTACTTCATCAACATTTTTTAAAAAGGTACACAACTGTTTGTTAAACTAATTTTTTGTTTCCTTCTCATTTACAGCTTCGGGTGGAGTGAGCCACAAAATCAGTCTTGTCACTGCATCCTGTGTGGTACTGTTGTCATGGCTACTGTAAGGCAAGTAAAAACATCTGTGCTGATTCCATTTTAATTTAAAGTCATGACTGATGTGACAAGGGAACCTAATATCCAAAATGTATGATTGCCTTAAGGCTTTGACAGCTTCAGATAAATTTACTATGAAATGTAACTTGCTTAACACGTAGAGAGGTAAACTATTGTGCAATAAAAGATATGGGACAAACTATGGGGTATGTATGTTTATGTAGTTTATATTTAGCCTATATGTAGCCTACATGTATGAATATAGATATGTATGCCGTTGT
>NW_023265675.1:0-1565 GCF_013103735.1 Etheostoma cragini
TAACTACTACATATCCCCGCCGTATTTTGATTACATCGCCAATACGTCGTGCCGACGTATGTGTGCTAACTGGGTATAGTCAAATACCTTCGGTGTCAGGACAGACACGGACCCTGCATGGTATCCACGGGAACTGTAGTTCATTTTAAACACGTTTTGGTTGATTAGAGAGTGTTTACTATCAGCTTTCAACGACTAGTCTGATATATGGACAGAAAGAAGTGGATATTTGGGGTTTTGTAGTTGTTACACTGAGAGAACTGAGATAAACTACAAATGTGGAGGTCTAGTTTGATCCTGAACAGACTCAGTATCTCTCCTTTTTACTAACAACACACATTAAACAGTCTGTTGTTAGTAAAAATGAGACATAGTGAGACATAGTGAGACATAGTGAGACATAGTGAGACATGGTGAGACATGGTGAGACATAGTGAGACATAGTGAGACATAGTGAGACATATTGAGACATAGTGAGACCTAACGACACATATTGAGACATAGTGAGACATAGTGAGACATAGTGAGACATAGTGAGACATATTGAGACATAGTGAGTCTGTCTTCTCTGTAATGTCTGCAGTGACTCAGCCGTCTGCTTATCACACATTACAGTCATTTATTGATCTACTGATTGGCATTTGCACAACAGTTGCAGAAAATCAGTGTTTGGCAGAGACAGGAGAACCGAGACAGGAGAACCGAGACAGGAGAACCGAGACAGGAGAACCGAGACAGGAGAAACTGATTACAAGTCTTTAACAGACCCCCCCCCCCCCAGTGTCTTGCAGGCCTCGCGGCCCACTGGGCCTGCAGGCTCCTGCACTCCGCCTGCTCAACATATTACTAAATAAGGATGGGATAATAATGGAATCTTCTCTGTAGAACTGTACAATCTCTGTGTAGAACGGTTCGATGTTCGATGAAGACAAGTTAATAATCCATTAAATGTGCTGATATTATTATAAATAATTTTATTTAAAAGTATCCAGACAGAGAACAGAGAGACTGAAGGAGGACGGGAAAGTGGACAACTACTTAGTTTAGACAAGAGGGCAGAAAAAACACACACAAATGCCCAAAAGGACATAAGAGTGTAGTATATACATACACATGATGTAATGAGACATGCATAACATAATTAGGAAAGGCACATGAAGGCTGTTGATGTGCTTTATTACACGTGACCGACCTGTAGCTGACACGGAGGATCACTGAGACAGAAGGTGACGTCTACGGTTATTTTTTGTCAACTAACATAAAAAAAAGCTTGTCCATGTGGCGCAACCTTTTGGTGGATGGATGGATGGATAGATAGATAGATAGATGGATGGATGGATGGATGGATGGATAGATATTGCAATGGCGATCAGGAACGATATCTCGTGCAGCCCTACCTCAAACCCAAAGCCCGCCTAGTTGTGGGCCAAACCTTTAAGACCAGAAAAACTGCACTGACAGGATCTCAGAGCGGTTCAGAGAGTTTCCATAATCCGGCTGTGGAACCGGTTGCTGTGAGGTCGGCTGCGTATGGCAGTACCTCAAAGTACAGCAGGTTTAAGGAT
>NW_023265675.1:1601-3019 GCF_013103735.1 Etheostoma cragini
CCCCCCCCCCCCCCCTGCAGGTTTGAGGCACTTCCTTGTTTGCAGCACTTCTCCATTCTATAACATTTGCAGTCTTGATGTGGTTTTCTTTTTTCCAGTGTGACCCTCAGAGAAGTTTGAGGGCGCCCAGGTAGCTCAGCTGGTAGACTGGGCGCCCATAGAAAGAGGGTTTACTCCTCAACGCAGCAGGTCCGGGTTTAACTCCAACCTGCTGCTCTTTTCTGCATGTCCCCCCATCCCCCCCCATCCCCTTTAATGTCTTCATCTGTCCTGTCAAAGTCCTAAAAGGATCTTAAAATGAAGAGAAGTTGAGTTTTACAGACTCTGGTACTGCAGCTGTGTGTGAATGTGTGCTTCTGGTTCTGGTCTTCAGGAGTCAGGATGAGTCTCCAGTGGACGGCGGTGGCCACCTTCCTGTACGCCGAGGTCTTCTTCGTTCTGCTGCTCTGCATCCCCTTCATCTCCCCGAAGAGGTCAGGACTCGCAGTAAAACACACACACATTCACACATTCATGTTCAGGGCTGGTGCGCTTCCTATTGAGATTTTTCATTTGTTGCGATCCAATAGTATTGCAGTTTTCTTTTTATTTAACAAGAACAAAAGTAGAATAATACTCTTTTTATTTAATTTCATTTATAGTATCATTCATAACAAGTTATCTGGAGACCCTTTACAGATAGAGGAGGTCTAGACCAGATAGAGGAGGTCTAGACCAGATAGAGCAGGTCTAGACCACACTCCAGAATCTACAAGGACCCAACAGGTCTAGTAGTTTCCTCCAGAGCAGCAACAGGGCCACAGTGGAGAGGAAAAACCTCCTTTTAGGCAGAAACCTGGGCCAGACCCAGACCCAGACCCAGACCAGTTGGGAGAGAGAGAGAGAAAGCGAGAGGGGGGGTGACTGACATAATGAATTCTGGCGTGTATACAAGCCCCCCCCCCCCCCCCCCCCCCCCCCCCCCCCCCCCCCCCCCCCCCCCCCCCGGCTGATTGATTTGAACCCGTCTGGGAGCTGGGGAACTCGGAGCCGGTCTGTGAGAATGTGAGCAGATTACAAACCTCGAGCTCTGATTAACTCACAGAACAGAGACTCCACTGATCCCAGAGACGCTGAAATCCCCCACAATCCCCCACTGGACCCAGTCAACCAATCAGGAGCTCAGAAACTCTTAGGGATGCTCAAGACAAGCACAGACACACACACACACAGACACACACAGACACACACGCTGAGCCCCACCGTTGATCATTTAAATGTTTCATTGGTCCAAGTTTCTGGCACTCGTTGTATTTTAACTGTTAAAAAGCTGGTTTTCTGTGTGTGTGTGTGTTCTAATATGTGTGTGTTCTTGTGTGTGTGTGTGTGTATATGTGTGTGTGTGTGTGTGTGTGTGTGTGTGTTCTAATGTGTGTGTG
>NW_023265676.1:0-4632 GCF_013103735.1 Etheostoma cragini
GTCGAAAAAAGTCATAGTATAATAAGTCGAAAAAAGTCATAGTATAACATGTCGAAAAAAGTCATAGTATAACATGTCAAAAAATAAATAGTATAATATGTCGAAAAAGTCATAGTATAATATGTCGAAAAAAGTCATAGTGTAATATGTCGGAAAAAGTCATAGAATAACATGTCGAAAAAATTCATAGTATAATATGTCAAAAAAAGTCATAGTGTAATATGTCGAAAAAAGTCATAGTGTAATATGTCGAAAAAAGTCATAGTATAATAAGTCGAAAAAAGTCATAGTATAACATGTCGAAAAAAGTCATAGTATAATATGTCAAAAAAAGTCATAGTATAATAAGTCGAAAAAAGTCATAGTATAACATGTCGAAAAAAGTCATAGTATAACATGTCGAAAAAGTCATAGAATAACATGTCGAAAAAAGTCATAGTATAATATGTCGAAAAAAGTCATAGTATAATATGTCGGAAAAAATCATAGTATAATATGTCAAAAAAGTCATAGTATAACATGTCGAAAAAGTCATAGTATAATATGTCGAAAAAGTCATAGTATAATATGTCGAAAAAGTTTTAGTATATTATGTTGAAAAAAGTCATAGTATAATAAGTCGAAAAAAGACATAGTATAGCATGTCGAAAAAATCATATTCTATGTTGAAAAAATTATAGTATATTATGTCGAAAAAATTATAGTATATTATGTCGAAAAAATCATAGTATTATGTGTCGAAAAAGTCATAGTATTATGTGTCGAAAAAGTCATAGTATAATAAGTCGAAAAAATCATAGTATTATGTGTCGAAAAAGTCATAGTGTAATATGTCGGAAAAAGTCATAGTATAACATGTCGAAAAAGTCATAGTATAATATGTTGAAAAAAGTCATAGTGTAATATGTCGGAAAAAGTCATAGTATAATATGTCGAAAAAAGTCATAGTATAACATGTCGAAAAAGTCATAGAATAACATGTCGAAAAAAGTCATAGTATAATATGTCGAAAAAAGTCATAGTATAATAAGTCGAAAAAAGTCATAGTATAACATGTCGAAAAAAGTCATAGAATAACATGTCGAAAAAGTCATAGTATAACATGTCAAAAAATAAATAGTATAACATGTCGAAAAAGTCATAGTATAATATGTCGAAAAAAGTCATTGAATAATATGTCAAAAAAGTCTTAGTATAATAAGTCGAAAAAAGTCATAGTATAACATGTCGAAAAAGTCATAGAATAACATGTCAAAAAAATAGTATAACATGTCAAACAAATCATAGTACACGTCGTAAAAGTCATAGTATAACATGTCGAAAAAAGTCATAGTATAATAAGTCGAAAAAAGTCATAGTATAACATGTCGAAAAAATCATATTCTATGTCGAAAAAATTATAGTATATTATGTCGAAAAAATCATAGTATTATGTGTCGAAAAAGTCATAGTATTATGTGTCGAAAAAGTCATAGTATAATAAGTCGAAAAAATCATAGTATTATGTGTCGAAAAAGTCATAGTGTAATATGTCGGAAAAAGTCATAGTATAACATGTCGAAAAAGTCATAGTATAATATGTCGAAAAAGTCATAGTATAATATGTCGAAAAAAGTCATAGTGTAATATGTCGGAAAAAGTCATAGTATAACATGCCGGAAAAAGTCATAGCATAACATGTCGAAAAAAGTCATAGTATAATATGTCGAAAAAAGTCATAGTATAACATGTCGAAAAAGTCATAGTATAATATGTCGAAGGTCATAGTATATGTCGAAAAAAGTCATAGTGTAATATGTCGGAAAAAGTCATAGTATAACATGCTGGAAAAAGTCATAGTATAACATGTCGAAAAAAGTCATAGTATAATAAGTCGAAAAAAGTCATAGTATAACATGTCGAAAAAAGTCATAGTATAACATGTCGAAAAACTTCATAGTATAATATGTCGAAAAAAGTCATAGTGTAATATGTCGAAAAAAGTCATAGTATAATATGTCGAAAAAAGTCATAGTATAATATGTCGAAAAAAGTCATAGTATATGTCAAAAAAAGTCATAGTATAATAAGTCGAAAAAAGTCATAGTATAACATGTCGAAAAACTTCATAGTGTAATATGTCGAAAAAAGTCATAGTGTAATATGTCGAAAAAAGTCATAGTATAACATGTCGAAAAAAGTCATAGAATAACATGTCGAAAAAAGTCATAGTATAATATGTCGAAAAAAGTCATAGTATAACATGTCGAAAAAAGTCTTAGTATAACATGTCGAAAAAAGTCATAGTATAACATGTCGAAAAAGTCATAGAATAACATGTCGAAAAAAGTCATAGTATAATATGTCGAAAAAAGTCATAGTATAATAAGTCGAAAAAAGTCATAGTATAGCATGTCGAAAAAAGTCATAGTATAACATGTCAAAAAATAAATAGTATAACATGTCGAAAAAGTCATAGTATAATATGTCGAAAAAAGTCATTGAATAATATGTCAATAAAGTCATAGTATAATATGTCGAAAAAGTCATAGAATAACATGTCAAAAAAAATAGTATAACATGTCAAACAAATCATAGTACGCGTCGTAAAAGTCATAGTATAACATGTCGAAAAAAGTCATAGTATAATAAGTCGAAAAAAGACAGTATATGTTGATAAAGTCATAGTATAATAAGTCGAAAAAAGTCATAGTATAATAAGTGCAAAAAAGTCATAGTATAACATGTCGAAAAAATCATATTCTATGTCGAAAAAATTACAGTATAATAAGTCGAAAAAATCATAGTATTATGTGTCGAAAAAGTCATAGTATAATAAGTCGAAAAAAGTCATAGTATATGTCGACATGTTATACTATGACTTTTTTTCAACATACTATGACTGAATCCCGTTTCTCCATCTTACCCTTTGAAACCAATATTATTTTCAACCAATTATATTATAATAATATAATTATAATAATAATAGTTATAATAATAATTATATAATAATTATAATCATATTATAATTGTAATTATTATAATATAATTATTATAATAATAATTATATTATAATATATAATCATTCAGCTTCTCTCCATCAGTGAGATCAAAGGACGAGTCTTGTACAAATGACAGAATTTATTTCAGAATAAAAGCACTTTAAGTTTTTCACATTGAAGATGTTGAATGTGTTGAGCTGATGGAAAGGAGCAGGAAAGAAAGGAAGAAGGGAATAAAAAGGAAGAAAGAAGAAGAAAGAAGGCAATGAAAGGTAAAAGCACTTCTGTGGTGTGAAAGTCTCGTTGGAGCAGCTCGACGTTTCAGGGCTTCGGCTCACGTCATTTACACATGGGGGGGGGGGGGGGGGGGGGGGGGGGGGGGGGCGGTAGAGCAGCTAGCAGCTAGCGGTTAGCCGTTAGCATTAGCAGTAACAACAACAGATCTGTGCTTCTTCTTCATTAGTGGTCAAATAACACAAAATAAACTGTACGGATGAAGATGTAACGATCCGCTGGCTTTATTCCAGCGAATATCTTTATAATTACACGACCATCGGGGGGGGGGGGGGGGGGGGGGGGGGGGGGGGGGTCGTCGGGACGCGTCTACACGGGCTCAGATAACTGACAAAAAACAGCCCCCAAAAAATTGTTCTTTAAAAATTGCTCAAAACTCACGAAAAAAAAAAAACTATGAAAACGGCGACAAAATTCTGGAAATAAAACAAAAAAGGCGAAAAAAATATTGGAAAATTGACTGAAAAAAATGTAGAAGCAGCGAAAATATCTGAAAATCGCCCAAAACTTCGGAAAACTAAAGGCGACAAATAAGTTAAATAAAATCTTTAACAAAAAATTGCCCCAAACTTCGGAAAAACAATTCTTTAAAAACAGCGACTCAAAAAATAAATAAAAAAAAACATCGGAAAGAGTCGCAAAAAAGGCGACAAAAACCATGAAATAATTGTCGGGAAAACTGTGAATAACATCGTAAAAAAGAGGCAAAAACATAAAACTTTAAAAGAAGCGACAAAAACCTTGAAAATGTTGTCGGTAGAACGGCAAAAACATCGGAAAAAAGTGGCAAAAACATCGGGAAAACTTTGTACGGAAATGCAAAAATTACTCAAAGAAAGCGACAAAAACCTCGACAAAATTGTCGGAAGAACGGCGAAAACATCGTAAAACGTGCGAGCCCAGGCGTGTGCAGTAACTCACTAATGTACTACAGTAGAATCTAGTCTACTACTGCCCCCCCCCCACCGGAGTATTTAAAAAAACACGATACACGCTGGAATAAAGCCGACGTTAGTCATGACATCATCATAACATAAGTGTTAAAAACAATACTGACAACACATCAGTCTGAAAAAAATACTTTTAGTGAATATTATACATACACATACGTATGTATATATACAAACATATATGTATATATACACATATGTATATAAACATAAATGTATATATACACACATCAATATATACACATATGTATATATATACACACACACACAGTATGTGTATATGTATGTGTATACATACACATATATATACACTTATACACGCACACACACATATGCGTACATGTACATATGTATATATATATATATACATGTACATGTACATATGTATATATATATATATGTACATG
>NW_023265677.1:0-1373 GCF_013103735.1 Etheostoma cragini
ATAAAATTAAGTTAAATTCAATTAAATTAAATTGTGAAAAGTAAATTTAGTATGTTGAAAAAGTGATAAAAAGGTCATAGTATAGTATGTTGAAAAAATTCACAGTACAGCATGTCGAAAAAGTGGTGAAAAGTAAATATAGCATGTCTAAAAAGTGGTAAAAAACGTCATAGTATAGCATGTCAAATAAGTCATAGTTTGACAAGTCAAAAAAGTCATAGTAAAGCATGTCAAAAATATTGATTACAAAAATGTCAAAAAAGCAATGAAATAAATCACAGTATAGCATGTTGAAAAAAGTCCTAGCATGGCGACAAAAGTGGTGAAAAGTAAACATAGCATGTTGAACAATGATAAAAAGTCATAGTATAACATGTGAAAAAAGTGATAAAAAGATATAGTATAGCATGTCAAAATGTGATGAAAAAAATCATAGTTTAGCATGTCAAAAAAGTCATAGCATGCCGACAATAGTGGTGAAAAGTAAATATAGCATGTCGAAAAATGATAAAAAGTCGTAGTATAGCATGTCAAAAAATGTGATAAAAACTCTTATTATAGCATGTCAACAATATTGATTACAAAAGTCCTAGCATGTCAAGGCATAGTATAGCATTTTGAAAAAATGTATAAGTCATAGTATAGTATGTCAAAAAAGTGATAAAAAGATGTGGTAGAGCATGTCAAAAAAGTGATAAAAAGTCATAGTATAACATGTCTAAAAAGTGATAAAAAATTCATAGTATAACATGTCTAAAAAGTGATAAAAAAGTCATAGTATAGTATGTTGACAAAATATATATCATGTCAACAAAAGTGGTGAAAAGTAAGTATAACATTTCAAATAATGATAAAAAGTCATACTATAGCATGTCAAAAAAGTGATAAAATAGTCATAGTGTAGCATGTCAAAAAAGTCATGGTTTAGAATGTCAATTCATAGTATAGCATGTCGAAAAAAGTCATAGCATGCCGACAAAAGTGGTGAAAAGTAAGTATAACATGTCAAATAATGATAAAAAAGTCATAGTATGGCATGTCAAAAAAGTGATAAAAAACAAATAATATAGCACGTCAACAATATTGATTACAAAGTCATAGCATGTCAACAAAAAGTGGTGAAATGTAAGTATAGCATGTTGAAAAGTCATAGTACTGCATGTCAAAAAAGTGATAAAAAACAAATAATATAGCATGTCAACAATATTGATTACAAAGTCATAGCATGTCAAAAAATGTTAAAAAGTCATAGTATAGCATTTTTTTAAAATTATAAAAAAGTCGTAGCATAGTGTCATAGTATCAAAAAAGTGATAAAAAGATATAGTATAACATGTCAAAAAGTGATGAAAAAAATCATAGTTTATCATGTC
>NW_023265678.1:0-1764 GCF_013103735.1 Etheostoma cragini
AGAAGTGACAAAAATGTCAAAAAGCAAGAAAGTTCTCTTGGTTCTGTAGAACAGGAAGTACGGGCCGATAGTTACGCATCGTAACTCCTGATTCTCTGAGTATAGGCTCCGCCCTCCAAGGATGCTCCTGTAGTCGATGCCACCTGCAACACAGGCAGAACATGAACCACCTTTTCCTCTGGTGTGTGTGTGTGTGTGTGTGTGTGTGTGTGTGTGTGTGTGTGTGTGTGTGTGTGTGTGTGTGTGTGTGTGTGTGTGTGTGTGTGTGTGTGTGTGTGTGTGTGTGTGTGTGTGTGTGTGTGTGTGTGTGTACACAGAGTGAATCTGGAGTCCATTCAGTCTGAAAGCTCCTCTCTGATGACCCGGCTGAAAAACTGTGAGAAGAAAGTTTCATGTTCCTCGGACCTGAAGGACCAATACCTGCCCCCCATCCAGGTGATATATGGAGTCCAGATGTTTCAGTTTCTGGAGAGCCTGCAGGATAATGTCCAGATGTTTATGTTTCAAGAGAGCCTTCGGGGTGAAGTCCAGATGTTTATGTTTCAGGAGAGCCTTCGGGGTAAAGTCCAGATGTTTCTGTTTCAGGAGAGCCTGCAGGATAATGTCCAGATGTTTATGTTTCAAGAGAGCCTTCGGGGTAAAGTCCAGATGTTTCTGTTTCAGGAGAGTCTGCAGGATAATGTCCAGATATTTGTGCGGGGTAAAGTGCAGATGTTTCTGTTTCAGGAGAGTCTGCGGGGTATAGCCCAGATGTTTCTGCGGGTAAAGTCCAGTTGTTTCTGTTTCAGGAGGGCCTGCGGGGTAAAGTCCAGATGTTCATGTTTCAGGAGGGCCTACGGGGTAAAGTCCAGATGTTTGTGTTTCAGGAGAGCCTGCGGGGTAAAGTCCAGATGTTTGTGTTTCAGGAGGGCCTGCAAGCGTGCGAGCAGCTGCTCCAGATGTTGTCCTCGGTGGAGGACCGCAGGACGGACCTGTGCGTCTACCTGTGTGAAGACAGCAGCAGCTTCTCCATTGACGAACTCCTCAACACCATCAAGACCTTCAGAGACCTTTTCCTCAGTTCCCTGAAGGTCAGCAGCCAATCACAGCAGCCGACGCACGGCTCAGGCAGCCAATCGCAGGCAGCCGAGGCCCGGATGAGGTCACTTCCTGATGCTGTTGTTGTTTTTGTTGTCGTTGTCAGGACAACCTGAGTCGCCGGCAGCAGGAGAAGAGGATGAAGCAGCAGGAGGAGGACAGGAAACTCAGAGGAGAAACTAAAAGGATCGGTGAGACCAACGGGCCGGGTCGCAGTACTGCAGTATTGCAGTTTTTAAGGTGTTTTTAGCTGTTGAAGTTCTTCATGTACCTGTGTGTCTCTGTGTCTCTGTCTCTCTGTGTCTTTGTGTCCCTGTCTCTCTGTGTCTCTGTCTCTCTGTGTCTTTGTGTCCCTGTGTCTCTGTCCTCCAGTGAGGACGGACGTGTCCAATCAGGACGACGGCTGCATCATCGACAACCTGCTGGCTGAGATCAAGAAAGGCTTCAACCTGAAGAAGACCCGGACGCCGCCGCTAACGTCACAGCCGCTAACGTCACAGCCGCTAACGTCACAGCCGCTAACGCCGCCGCTAACGTCACCGCCGCCGACGTCGCCGGCCGAGAACGCCGCCAGAGACCCCGGTGAGGACCGGAGCTCAGACACACACATCGCTTCCTTCCTTCCTTCCTTCCTTCCTTCCTTCCTTCCTTCCTTCCTTCCTTCCTTCCTTCCTTCCTTCCTTCCTT
>NW_023265679.1:0-1491 GCF_013103735.1 Etheostoma cragini
CACACACACACACACACACACACACACACACACACACACACACACACACACACACACACACACACACACAAAATGTGTCAATTGCGTGAGGACAAAATGAGGGCAGCATGTAGGCAACATAGGGACAACATGGGGGCAAGATGAGGACAACATGAGGACAACATGGGGACAACATGAGGACAGCATGTAGGCAACATGAAGACAATATGAAGACATCATGAGGACAACATGAAGACAGCATGTAGGCAACATGAAGACACTATGAAGACAACATGGGGACAATATGAGGGCAACATGAAGACAACATGAAGACAACATGAGGACAATGTGAGCACAACATTGGGACAACATGGGGACAGCATGAAGACAAAATGAGGACAACATGAGGACAACATGGGGACAACATGAGGACAGCATGGGGACAACATGAGGGCAACATGAGGACAGCATGGGGACAACATGGGGACAACATGAGGACAACATGAGGACAACATGAAGACAACATGAGGACAACATGAGGACAACATGTAGGCAACACAGGGACAACATGAAGACAACGTGAGGACAACATGTAGGCAACATGGGGGCAACGTGAGGACAACATGAGGACAACATGGGGACAACATGAGGACAACATGAAGACAGCATGTAGGCAACATGAAGACAATATGAAGACAACATGGGGACAATATGAAGGCAACATGAAGACAACGTGAGGACAACATGTAGGCAACATGAGGGCAACATGAAGACAACATGAGGACAACATGAAGACAACATGAGGACAACATTGGGACAACATGAAGACAGCATGAGGACAACATGGGGACAACATGAGGACAACATGGGGATAGCATGAAGACAACATGAGGACAATGTGAGCACAACATGGGGACAACATGGGGACAGCATGAAGACAAAATGAGGACAACATGAGGACAACATGACAACAGCATGGGGGCAACATGGGGACAACATGGGGACAACATGAAGACAACATGAGGGCAACATGAGGACAACATGAGGACAACATGAAGACAACATGAGGACAACATGAAGACAACATGAGGGCAACAAGAGGACAACATGAAGACAACATGAGTGCAACATGGGGACAACATGAAGACAGCATGAGGACAACATGGGGACAACATAAGGATAACATGAGGACAACATGGGGACAACATGAGGACAACATGAAGACAGCATGTAGGCAACATGAAGACAATATGAAGACAACATGGGGACAAGATGAGGACAACATGAAGACAACATGTAGGCAACATGAAGACAACGTGAGGACAACATGAAGACAACATGTAGGCAACATGAGGACAAAATAAGGACAACATGGGGACAACATGAGGGCAACATGAAGAAAAAATGAGGACAACATGAGGACGACATGGGGACAGCATGAGGACAACATAAGGACAATGTGAGGATAATGTGAGGACAACATGAGGACAACATGGGGACAGCATAAGGACA
>NW_023265680.1:0-1063 GCF_013103735.1 Etheostoma cragini
AAACAGACATACGCACACACACAATCACACACACATACACACACACACACAAACAGACATACGCACACACACACACAATCACACACACACAGACACAAAAACAGACATACGCACGCACACACACACACAAACAGACACACACACACACACAGACACACACACACACACACACACACTACCTGTGTATAAATGCGTATAACTGAGTATAAGATTGGAATGAACTATTTTACAAACACTGAAATAGAGAATACAATTGTAATGTCCCCGTGTGGGATTAATAAAGATTATTATTATTATTATTATTATTATTATTATTATTATTATTATTAATGTTAATATTATTATTAATGTTAATATTAATATTATTATTATTAGCGTTGCTGCTGTAAGGCGGACGCAGTCATGGATGCTGCATGAAGAAGGTGACGTATTAGAAAGAGTTGAAAGTAATTAGAAGGAGGGGGGGGGGGGTTATATTCTGGGTTTTATCTCTGAAGAAACTATCTCCAACAGAACAATGAAGAGAGGAAGGACGCGGGAGGGAAAGAGGACGTTTAGAAAGAAGAGATAAGGAGGGCTGTGTGAACGGGGCGTCCATCTTGTTGCTGCTTCCCCCTGTCACCTGTCTCCAGGTGAACCATTAACCAGCTAACGGCCATAAAACCCCTCTTTATGGAAAGTTTGATGATGGCGGCGGGGTCGTAAACGCCGAAGCCTTTTTATGGCCGTTGCTGCTCACGTTGACACAGTCGGCCTGCCGGGAAACAATGATGGACGCCGATGAACTCCCAAAAGCTTCAAAAACACGCTGCTAATGCTCTTTAGCTTTAGCTTAGCTTACAGTTGGGGCGCTACGTTAAGTTTAACATTATTTTGAGGGGTAACTTTGCGTTTTGGTCTCAACCTGGACTCTATTTTCTCTCGTTTGTGTGTCTAAGTGACTGATGGGTCATGATATACACGCTAAAAGTAGTGATTATATGCATCCATTAGCCTGGACCTAGTCTACAAGACTCTGGTCCATTAGCCTGGACCTAGTCCACAAGACTCTGGTCCATTAGCC
>NW_023265681.1:0-3846 GCF_013103735.1 Etheostoma cragini
AATTTACAGTGTTCAGACAAACCTCATTGACTTTCTTTCTTGTAAAAAAACCCAACTTCCTGGACTTTCTTTACAATAAAGTCTACAATTGTCCTTTGCTTCCAAATTCCCATTTTTTAATGGGCTGAATCTCAACTAGCACTGACTCTGTAGAGAGAGCCAATTAGAGCTGATCAGCAACATCAGCAGCTAAAATGAGTTTTTAACCTGGCATGTAGCACAGGAACCAGTTTCTCTTGGTGACTGGAGTGATGGCAGCTGTTTGGGCCTTTGTTTCTTGTGTGCTGACTGTTTGGATTAACAAAGGTTGTAAAATGTTTCAAATATAATTGGAAGTATAGAAAATGTAAAGAGTAGGGTAAATTACTGAAATGAAATTTAGCTGGAACAAGTTCATGATATGTGCCGTCAAACAGCCGAAACATTTGATTAATCACAATTGCATTGTCCTTAGGCTTGAGTTTGCCAGTTGGTGGCATAAATGAAAGACAAGATGATGAACTGCAGAGGAGAATGATTAGAGGTAAGGCCGTTAGTGACAGAATCTTTTAAGAGCAACTTACAGACACTAACGGGATTTAATTTGTACTACAGATGTGTCTCCCAATGATATCTCCATGAAGAGGTCCTTTGCACTTCTTCAGTCAATGGCGTCCGAGTTGATCCAAGCCGCTAAAGAAGGTGAGCAGGTTCTATGAAACCCTATTGAGAAAATGCTGTAATTGTGTTTACGGCTGAGCTTCTTTGTGGCACAATGTAGAAAATTAAGGTTATGTTGTCTGGCTTTTGGATTAGCGATTCCTACCCATGTTTAATTTACGCTATATTGACCATACAATGTGGGTATACAGCTGGCTTCTCAAATTATTCAGATATTTATATATTTAAAGAATACAACAATTATTGATTACGGACCTCGGCCTATAGCCACATTTTCACACTGTATTGTATATTGCAAGTGTCCAACAGTAACACAAAAAATAAGTTAAAATTAAACTGTTTTAAAATTGTGTGGCAATTGGCTCTCAAAAGCAACACAACAGCTAAGGTAGCTCTGTAGAGATCATGGAATTTTACAAACGTAGTAAATGCAGCACATGAACAACACTGCTGTGCTAGCTTAATCTCAATAGATTCTGTAATGTTATAAACAAACTTCACTGGCCTAATTACCAATGAAGTCTTTTGGTGCAATTTCAGTCTTAAAAGGAAGTCTTAATAATTTCCTTTTTTAATAAACAAAGAAGCCTTAGTGGTAACTTCTTTAAATTATTAACGTCAAGGGTAGTTGGAACTTAACGATTTCGACATGTTTTTCAGCACAACTGGAAACCAATGAAGTGGAAGCTGAGGCAGCTATTCAAAAACTTGCAGATGATGTTCAATTGCCCCTGAACGGACCCGAACAGCTCAAAACCTACCTGACTCTGGGCGACCAGCCCGCCAACCAGACGTCCGGCAACCTGACGCTGGGCAACCAGCCCGCCAACCAGACGTCCGCCAACCTGACGTCCGTTACCTTGTAGACCTGATCTGCCTTTGACATGTTTCTGCATGTATCTGTGGTGATATTAAACTGATCTGATTTTACCATACTTCTCTGATAAATTCTAAGCTATGAATGATTTAATCTGCCATGAAGCACACTAGTTTCCCTTTGCCACTACATAATGCATGCCTCCAAACTAAAACCATTGCACAAAAAGGTGATCACTTTGGGATCTACGCTGTTGATTTTGAGATCAACTAAAACAGTCAGCATTGCAAGTAACTACTACTAGGCTTGAGTCTATCAGTTGTTCTCACTTAGTGTTAGGGTCAAATTTCGTTTTCAGAAATTTGTTTCTATTAACCAAAAACAACATGGGTGGTCATCAGTGATGTTCTTCACAATTAAAATTACTGATTTCATTGGATTTTAGGGTTTTAAATACATAGTGTCTGGTTTTCCTAGGTAAAGTTTGACCTGATGGTCCAATGGAGCGCTATTGTGCTTTACAGCAGATTAGCACATGTAAAGACCAACTAAAACGCTAACTGCACACAAACGGTCCCCCCCCCTCCACAAACCGCAGCTGCAAACTACCTCATGTAAAGGTAACATTGTGCTTTCCAACACATGGAAATGCACACAGTACCAGAAACCTGCAAAAGATCACATTGTGCATTCCAGCATAAACATGCGCGTTTGACAAAGACAAAGTCTGGCACGTGAGACAGCTGGGATTAGTTGAAGTTGCAGGAGTCTCAGGTTATTAAAGTTACGGAAAAGTTGCAGTGATTGGTCAAAATTGGCGGTCGCACCAAAGTCACGGTGCATGGTTGAATTTGTGAGAATTGTACAATTGCAAAAGGCTGACGGACTGCAGAGGCAGTAGATTTCAGCAGTTGTCCACAGCTAGCTAAATAAATAAAAGAATGGGAGTTTTGGAATAGATATTCAGTACTAACTGGTACTTCCTATTGCTGAATGAGATCTATCTGGAGGAAAAAGGAGTTGCCCCAAAGAAGGTTATTGGACTCTAATTGACCAATCATAGACTGTTAATGGCATACATTGGGAGGATGGTCGTCTATTCACTAAGCCATTCATTACTTACAATAGTCAAGACCACTGAAACTTGATCTAAAAGAAGGTGGAGTTGAGTGGAAATTGCTGCATTCAGTATTTAAGATGGACAATCTGTGTAAGGAACCACTTCCACTGCTTCTATATCACAACACAGAAGATGCCAGAAGAAACTTGGGGACTATGGGGAAGATCATGAGCAAAGAAGGCTGCTTACTGTAAGACTTTGACATTGGTCTAACTCAAGCATTGGCATTGGATTGATTTTAGTTGGTGCTAAACTATGGGGTTGTTTTTCTGAAAAATTATTTCCCAGTATTTTATCTAAAGACTTAACAGTAACAGTAACATCTATTTTACATTGTATTATGTATTTATATTTTACACATATATTACTAGTTGGACAATGCTAAAATGTGTTATAATTCATTCTAGATCTAGAACTTTAGGATTGACTTGACTGTTGAATTCAGTAAGTGCTACTAGTTGGGGTAGTTTTGCTGACCTCTGAACCCAGGATTTCCTCCATAAAGAAATGTTTAAAAGGGATATTCTACCTGGTTACTGGTTGAACAATGCTGAAATGTTTTCTAAGTCATTCCTATTACTATAACTTTAGCATTGACTTGACTGTTGAATTCTGTAAGTTCTACTTGTTGGGGCATTTGAACATGACAATGCTACAGACTAACCAAAGATGGATGTCATTGTAATCACATTCAGATCACCTCAAATTGATACACTGATGATTATTGTGTTCATAAGTGCTTCTCTTTGGGGTTGTCTTGGTAATGAATTCATCATCAGACATATCTCTGAACAAATGCAGGGACAGGCTATTTCACAATTCTTCACAACACTAGTCAAATGCATTCATCTGGCATCAGAACTACCCAAACAATAAACAGTAACTTGAGTTATGTATGCAGTAAGTGCTACTTGTTGGGGTAGTTTTGTTGAACTCTGAAGTCCAGGATTTCCTCCATAAAGAAATGTTTAAAAGGGATGTTCTCCTTGGTTACTGGTTGAACAATGCTGAAATGTTTTCTAAGTCATTCCTATTACCCTAACTTTAGCATAGACTTTACTGTTGAATTCTGTAAGTGCTACATGTTGGGGCAGTTGAACATGACAATGCTACAGACTGTAAATGAAGAGGGATGTCATTGTAATCATATTCAGATCACCTCAAATGGAGGCACTGATGATTATTGGGTTCATAAGTGCTTCTCTTTGGGGTTGTCTTGGTAGTGAGTTCATCATCAGACATATCTCTG
>NW_023265682.1:0-5104 GCF_013103735.1 Etheostoma cragini
TGTGTGTGTGTGTGTGTGTGTGTGTGTGTGTTGGTGTGTATGAATTACTGTGTGTGTGTGTGTGTGTGTGTAACTCTTATGCTGTTGAAACGGAGTGCTCCTAGCTGCAGAGTTTCCGCCTTTCTCTCCAAACCACCGGGAGATCTCCGTCTCCAGCCCGCTGCTCTGTGTCTGCTCCCTGCTGTGGGAAGGTCTCTCGCGCGGCTAGTCTTCCTCTCTGAGCCTCAAACGGCGCCTACAGCTCACAATTTAAATATATATAATAAATACATATAATATATATAGTATTTATAACGTAATACAGGTATATTTCCTTCCTTAAAGCTGCAGGTCGCGTGTGTGTGCTCCGGTAACCGGCGGCCTCTCTCCGCCGCTCTGACGTTTCTCAGGCTTTAAAAAAGAAGAAGAACACCACGAGACAACCTGTCTCGAGCCGGGTTAGAGCAACACTTTCTTAACCCCCCCCCCCCCCCCCCCCCCTTGGTCCCAGGCCGGGGTGCGTTCTCCAACATTCGTCCATTATTCCCACTTTTCCCACATTTGTGCGGAGCGTGAACGCGACTTCATTTACAGTCACACCTGTGCACGTGGCCCTTATCACTCTGAGAACAAAACTCACATTTTTTTAAGCTGTTTGACATTTAATTTAATTTCTTCTTCGTTTCCACATCTCTTCGCTTCGGATGTTGTTGTTGTTTTTTATTTCCCAGAATTCCGTTGTGAGGCTTTACTGACGTCACGCCCGCGGATTGTTTTCTGAAACCAAAACTCAGATTTTGAAGATTTGATTTGACATTTAATCTCCGGTCTCTAATCTCATATTATCTGATTTTAAACTTCAGAGTAAAACGGCTGGTGGCAGGTTTTTCAGAATAAAAGCCTCCCGCGCGCCATGAATCTGATTTCATCTTTAATCTCTGGTTCTGGTTCTGGTTCTGGTTCTGGTTCTGGTTCTGGTTTCTTGTTGTTGTTCCACTCGGACTCCTTCAGTTTATAAAGATGAAATCAGGAAATCACAACAGCGTCACGTGTCCTCCTTAAACTCACAGATTTGGTGATTTTGGTTTCTGATCTTTTATTTTGATTTATTTATTTTATTTCTTGTTGCTCCGCGAGGCGTTTTAAGTTTTTGAAGATTATTGTCTCGGGCTTTCCCTTTTTATTATAGAGGAGAGAGATGGGGAGACACACAGACACACACACACACACACACACACACACACACACACACACACACACACACACACACACACACACACACACACACACACACACACACACACACAAAGGGCCGCAGGTCGGACTCGAACCCGCGCCGAAGTCTCTCTGCAGGGCGTCCCTTTGGAAAGTGTGTGTGTGTGTGTGTGTATGTGTGTGTGCGTGTGTGTGTGTGTGTGTGTGTGTGTGTGTGTGTGTCTTACTAAGACTTCCGGCGGCCTCGTGCGTGTGTTTCTGAAGCTGCTCGTCTTCAGTGATTTTGTTTCTCAGAATCTAAAAAACTCAAATCTGCTCACTTCTTATTTTTATTTCTTATTATTATTTCTTATGTCTCCTTATTTTTTTTATAGTTTTATACATTTTATTTTTTTACTTTAATATCTCCTCATTTTTTACAGTTGTATTTCTCCTTCTTTACATGTACTAGTGTGTATATAAGTATATACTATATAGTATGGTATACTAGTATAAGTATACTAGGAAAGTGTTATATCGCCTTATTTATTATTTTTCCTTAGTTTTTTATATTTTATTTTTTACATTTTAATCTCTCCTTATTATTTATAATGTTATATGTTCTTATTTTTGTATTAATTTTTTTTTAGTATTTCTTATATCTCTTTGTTTTTTTATAGTTTCTCATTTCTAATATTTCTTATATTTCTTATTTCTTATTAATTCATAACAGGAACTCTCCATATTAATGAAATTTGACTAAAGGCTTTTTTTCATCTGCGGTCCCTAAACATCATATTTTATATTATTATATGTCCATATTTTATATTATTATATGTCCATATTTTATATTATTATATGTCCATATTCTATATTATTATATGTCCATATTCTATATTATTATATGTCCATATTCTATATTATTATATGTCCATATTTTATATTATTATATGTCCATATTCTATATTATTATATGTCCATATTTTATATTATTATTTGTCCATTATGTATTTCCATATTTTTATAGTATTATACGTCCGTTTTATTTGTGATTTTATTGGTCATTTTTGTAGTTTGATTTGTCCTTTTGTAGTTTTATATATCCACATTTTTTATAGCATTATATGTCCTGTTAATAGTTTTAAATTTCCATATTTTTTGAGTTTTGAATGCCCATATTTTTATTTTATTGTATCTCCATCTTTGTAGTTTTATATGTCCATATTTTTAAATCATTATATCTCCATTTTGTAGTTTTATATGTCCATATTTTGTATTATTATATCTCCATTTTGTAGTTTTAAACGTCCATATTTTTATATCTTTATATCTCCATTTTGTAGTTTTAAACGTCCATATTTTCTATTATTATATCTCCATTTTGTAGTTTTAAACGTCCATATTTTCTATTATTATATCTCCATTTTGTAGTTTTAAATGTCCATATTTTCTATTATTATATCTCCATTTTGTAGTTTTAAATGTCCATATTTTGTTTTTTGCTGTGTATGTCCATATTCTATGTTCTTATGTCCTGATGTAGTTTTAAATGGCCGTCTTTTTGTAGTTTTATTGTTCCCCTTTGTAGTTTTATTTGTCCTTCTTCTAACTCCTGTTGATGATGATTTCCTCTTCTTCTTCCTGTCCTTCCTTCTTTATTTGTCCTTCCCTTTACTTTTCATCCACGCCTCCTTCCTTTCATCCTTCTTTCCTTCCTTCTCTGTATTCCATCCTTCCCTACATGCTTCCCTTCTTACGCCTTCTTTCATTCCTTCCCTTTTCTTTCCATGCTTCCATTCTTCCCTACGTACTTCCCATCTTCCTTCATTTCCTTCCTTCCATCCTTCCCTTCTTTCACACATTCTTCCTATCTTATTTCCTTCCTTCCTTACTTCCATCTTCCTTCTATCCTTCCCTCCCTTCTTCCCTACGTACTTCCTATCTTCCTTTCTTCTTCCCTCTTCTTCCCTACTTCCTTCCCTTCTTCCTTACATACTTCCTATCTTCCTTCCCTCCGTCCTTCCTTCCCTCCTTCCCTCCTTACGTAACAACCCGAGCTGTGACGATGACTCGATGATGTCATCATGTAACACCTGAACTTCTTCCCATCTCGTCTGTCCTCGGGACAGTAGACGGACGTCTTTGAGTCGAGGACCAAACGAGACATCTGAGGACGTCTTCTTGGGTTTTTGGAGACATTTGGGGGACGTGCCCCCCCGCCCGTTCCTCCAGAACATAAAGCATGACTCACATGATCATCAGCTGTTCCTCCAAATCCGGATCAGGATTTAATTTATTCGTTTTAATGAGAAACAAAACAGGAAAACGAGGACGTGGCGCCCATCTTTGTTACCTGGATGAGGTCATCGGTGTTTCCCAAAGCTCACGATGACGTCATCAAAAGGAAAGGAAGTGTTGGACGACCCCCCCCCCCCTCCCCCCAGGTGTAGTTTTATGTTTCTTGTTGTTTTGTTTTTGTTTTATTTGTTCATCTTTTTGCAGTTTTACATGTTCATTTATTTGTAGTTTTTAATGTCTTTTTATAGTTTTACATGTCCATTTTGTAGTTGTATTTGTCCATTTTGTAGTTTTATATTTCCATTTTGTAGTTTGTGTGTCCATTTTGTAGTTTTATATGTTGGTTTGTAGTTTTATTTGTCCATTTTGTAGTTTTATAGGCCTATGTCTATTTTGAAGTTTTACATGTTCATTTATTTGTAGTTTGTAACGCCATTTTATAGTTTTATATGTCCAATCTGCAGTTTTCTTTGTCCATTTTGTAATTTTATATGTCGGTTTTGTAGTTTTAGCTATAGCCTATGTCGGTTTGTAGTTTTATTTGTCCATTTTGTAGTTTTATATGTCTGTTTTGAAGTTTTACGTGTTCATTTATTTGTAGTTTGTAATGTCATTTTATAGTTTTATTTGTCCAATCTGCAGTTTTATTTGTTCATTTTGTAGTTTTATATGTCGGTTTGTAGTTTTATACGTTGGTATGTAGTTTTATATGTTGGTTTGTAGTTTTATATGTCGGTTTGTAGTTTTATATGTTGGTTTGTAGTTTTATAGGCTATCCATTTTGTAGTTTTATATGTCCAATTTGTAGTTTTATATGTCGGTTTGTAGTTTTTTAAACCCGATGTTGACACAAGCGACGTTAAATTCCTTTTACAATAATTTAGAGAAATGTGAAACTCGTTTACTTTTGTCGCTAAAACGTGAGTAGAATGTGGAGGTCAAAGGTCAAGCAGGCACATCTCTGTTTGGTTGTTCTCATATCTCGTTATTGAGTCTCTGCTAGTCTCTGCGAGTCAATGCAAGTCTCTGCTATTCTCTTTGAGGCTCTGTTAATCTCTGCGAGTGTCTCTGAGTCTCAGCGAGTCTCTCTTAGTCTTTGCTATTCACTAGCAGTCTCCACTAATCTATCTGAGTCTCTGTTAGTCTCTGCTAGTCTCTGCTAGTCACTGCGAGTCTCTGCTATTCTCTGTGAGTCTCTACAAGTCTCTGTGAGTCTCTGTGAGTCTCTGTGAGTCTCTGCGAGTCTCTGCTAATCTATCTGAGTCTCTGTGAGTCTCTGCTAGTTTCTACTAGTCTCTGAGAGTCTCTGCTAGTTTCTACAAGTCTCTGTGAGTCTCTGTGAGTCTCTGCGAGTCTCTGCTAATCTATCTGAGTCTCTGTGAGTCTCTGCTAGTTTCTACTAGTCTCTGCAAGTCACTGCAAGTCTCTGCTATTCTCTGTGAGTCTCTGCGAGTCTATGTGAGTCTCTGCTAGTCTCTGTGAGTATCTTTGAGTCTTTGCTAGTCTCTGTGAGTCTCTACTAATCTATCTGAGTCTCTAAGAGTCTCTGCTTGTCTCTGCTTGTCTCTGTGAGTCTCTGCTTGTCTCTGTGAGTCTCTGCTTGTCTCTGTGAGTCTCTGCTTGTCTCTGTGAG
>NW_023265683.1:0-2392 GCF_013103735.1 Etheostoma cragini
GTATGCGCAGCAGAGCGGAGTGGTGCAGCGGAAGCGTGCTGGGCCCATAACCCAGAGGTCGATGGATTGAAACCATCCCCATCTAATTCCTATGCTTTGTATCATCAGTAAGTCTTTTTCCAGTCTGTTGATGTTAACAAATCATCTGATGTTGCAAGTGTTTGAAGTGAAATGTCTCTGCCTGCTGAAGAGTAAAGTTAATGGCATCACAAATTTATTTAATCCATAAAAATGGAAACTACAGTGCTAATACCCGCCATAACACCCATAAAAACCGGAGCGTAACATAATAAATATGCTACAATAAATATACTACACTAGTATATAAATAAATATACTACACTAGTATATTTATTTATTACATAGATACAGTAAAATAGAGACTGTAAAACATGTACATTTAAAGTGCTTGTTGGGCTGTCTGATAGCATGAGGTGTAAAAGAGAGAGCATAACGCTTAGTTTGTGTCCCAGGAGGTCTTAGTCTACCACTACGTTCTATAACCCCACCAGTCAGATTACCACAGGAGGTAATATCTTTTGCATTTCTTTTAAAGACTCTAATGAGCTCTACCACTGAGCTACATCCTCTGAAGATTTTCAGATTTTTTGGACTTTTTTTCTGAGATAGACTTAGGCTGAATCCCATTCCTTCCCCTTACCCCTTCCCCTAGCTTTTGCGCATTCACGCGGGACCTAGTTCTGTCCCAATACCTATTACGGCCTAGGGGAAGGGGATAGACCAAGGGCTGTATGGCCCTTGGAACCTAGTGTGGACGCGACCTCACTTGATAACACACAGGCATCAATGGCTGCCCATCGACCAGAGAGACACATACATGTAAGTACTTTCAGCTTTAAATAAATAATTAAAAGGTTACGACAGTCTTGTTTTGTGGTCTATGCAGTCCTGTGCATATATACTTGCAACCATGTTCCTAACTGAAACTTTTTAAAAATCGCTAGCTTCCAATGCTAACGCTAACGCTAATCTCTAACGTTGATTTGCACAACAGTCACACATATTTCTGCCTTGAATGGACTGTATACATCGCATAGATTGTATACTTATATATATATTAACGGTCTATGATACATCACTACGTGCTTAACATATACCGCCCTGTATCACACAGGAGGACACAGGAGGACACAGCAGCTCATCCACTTTGGGCCTGAAAACGAGCAGATTCATATGTTCATGTTGTACCCATTCATTATTGCATTGGTAGCCTACTGTATTATTGTAATAATTTGTAATTAATTCCTGTTCATTGTTCATGCACTTGTATATTGTTGTTGGTTTTGATATGGGACACTGATGAAATGTGAGGGGGGGGGATACTGGCCAAAAGGCTTCAGACTGGTCTGGAATATCAGAACAGCTGTAGTTAATTTGTTTGTTTGTGGTCTTGTGTGTATTTTTTTAGTTTAACACATATGAAGCCTTTTTATGTGTGTGACATGTTAGTTATGGTTCTAATAGTTGATAATGGTTCTGTAACATCATTTTATGTAACGTTTTTGCCTGTTATGTTCAATTTATCACCAATAAAGACAGATATTTGTCAACAAAATGTTTTTGTGAACATTAATGAAATTTATAACGGTGATAACTGAAACAGATATACAACACACCATGTATACAGGGTGTATATGTATGTATATGTACACATGATGCATGTGTATACACATTTGTATTGCAAACAGATCTAAGTACTACACAGATAAGAACATCTGCCTCTGCACTACCAAAGTGAACCTAAAATAACTATAAAATATATAACACACACTGTTGTTCAACCCCACACAATCAACAGACAGAGACAGCATCTTGGAACTTTGTGATCAGTACTGTATGTTGATGTCACCAAGTGGTGTCCCATTTCATAGGGGTATGTTTTCACCCCTTACCCCTACCCCTTGGTTTCAAGGGCCAAGGGTTAGGGGTAAGGGCCAAGGGGTAGGGGTAAGACGGGGAAATGGGATTCAGGCTTAGACTTATCTTTATTAATCCTTTTGGGATGACTCCCGTAAGGAAATTGAAATATCACTGAATATAGGAATAAATCTGGGTAAAAAATGTAATGTTAATGTTGTAAATGGCTTCAAAATCTGTAAATGCAACTGCGGTGCCTGAAAATCAAACCTGGGCAATATGATTGCACTGCTATGATATAAATAATAGACGAATCCAGAAATCGACAATCGTTTAATAGACAAATAAAGCAAGTAACCACACAATGATAATTGCTGCAATGGCTGGAAATTGAACCCTGGTCAACTGCTTGGAAGGCAGCTATGCTTACCACTATACCACCATCGCTGGACAACACAGTGAATGTCATTAAAGGTTGGATTTTTCATTTTTATTAAATTAAGGCTGTCAGATC
>NW_023265684.1:0-1641 GCF_013103735.1 Etheostoma cragini
TGTGTATAATACAGATGTATAGATATATATCTGTCTATAAGACTAAGGTCTTAGCATTAATCAAGACTGATAATAATTGTTCATTTCTTACACTGAAGTCACATTTTTATCTGCTTTTGTATTTTTACATGTTTTTGTTAATGTTTCATTTCTTCTTCTGCACTGTAACCTTTTTGTTTCATATTTGACTTGTTTTAATTTTGTTTTAAATCTCTTTGAGTTGCTGAAACTAAAGCTGCCTTGCCTATTACCACATTATGAATGGCTGTGTCCTTTCAGAATAAGAGCTCTAGTTCCTGTCTGTATGTATATAGACATATTATAACAATAATATGAAATGTTTAATATCTCTGTTGATTAATGAACAAGGGGGAAAGCTGGGAGGTGTTGGAGCCTCCATTTCCCATCATGCACCTCCCCCTGTGTGCTGATGAGTCTCTCCACCAGATGGAGATAAATCTCTTTCAACTGATTTCAAACGTTGATTTGATCCGAGAACCTCCGTTCATATATAAATATATAGAAATACATGTATAAATACATATATAAATACATATGTAACTATATATATAAATACATGTATAAATACATATGTAACTATATATATAAATACATGTATAAATACATATGTAACTATATATAGAAATATATATAAATACATGTATAAATACATATGTAACTATATATAGAAATATAATATTTCTATAATAGAAATATATAATATATTTACACATACCATTATATATACTATATATATATATATATATATATATATATATTAACCCCCACACACAGACACATACACACACACACACACGCACACGCGCACACACACACACACAAACACACACACACACACTCAGACACACACACAGACCCACACACACACATCTAACATTAATTCAGACGATATTAAAACTTTTTTCTTTATTTTTATTTTACAAAAAAACACAAAGATTTAAATCCATCAGGTCGCTGCCGACATGCTGCAGGACGACGACTACGACAACAACAACAACAACAACAACAACAACAACAACAACAACAACAACAACAATGACAACAACAACAACAACAACAACAATGACAACAACAACACACTTTCCAAAGGTCAAACCCTGGACATTTAATCAGAACTAGTTTTCTTCTTCTACAGTACAAAGAAAACAAAATGCTGTCGGTACAACATCAAAAATGAAGAATTCCTCTTCTTCTCTCAAACAAAGAACCCCCCTCGAATCCTCTCACACTGCTGCGTCTCTCTAAGCCTACATTTCCCAGAATGCCCTTCAACAAGCCTCAGAGAAATGGGAACTGATTGTTATTGTGTGTGTGTATATTTATCTGTCTGTTTGTGGGTCTGTGTGTGTGTATGTCTGTGTCTGTGTATGTTGGTGTGTGTTTGTGTGTGTGTGTGTGTGGGTGTGTGTGTGTGTGTGTGTGTCCAGAGAGGACTGGAGGGGATTCTTCTTCTGCTCCTTCAGGACCAAATTAGAGCCGCTAACAGGTCAGCTGTTCCCACAACTACACAACCTCAACACATGCACAAGAAATGTGCGTGTGTCTGTGTGTGTGTGTGTGTGTGTGTGTGTGTGTGTGTAATCATTAACGGCTCTTCAGCCCCCCCCCCCCCCCCCCCCC
>NW_023265684.1:1809-2136 GCF_013103735.1 Etheostoma cragini
GGGGGGGGGGGGGGGGGGGGGGGAGAAACTCACCGTCTCTGAAGCTCTTAGAGTCCACCTGGAGGACACACATGATATATGATTATGAAATGAAAAGAGGAAGAAGAATTTGGACTCTATATATATATAATTGAGTGAATGTGTTCTGACCCTGGAGGAGGAAGCAGCCGCCGGTCCGTCCGCCTGCTCTCGGTCCACCTTCGGAGCTGCAAACCAAAACCTCTGGTTACCAACTATCCAACAACATGTAGCAGTCACAGAGCAACACACAGCAGTCACAGAGCAACACGCAGCAGTCACAGAGCAACACACAGCAGTCACAGAGCA
>NW_023265685.1:0-3024 GCF_013103735.1 Etheostoma cragini
GTATTGTATGTCTAAAAAAGTCATAGTATAGTAAACCGAAAACAGTCATAAAAAGTTATAGTAAGGTACATCAAAAAAGTCATGAAAAATCATAGTATAGTGCATCGAAAAAAGTCATAAAAAATCATAGTATAGTATGTCGATAAAAGCCAAAGTATTGTATGTCTATAAAAATCAAAAAAGTCATAGTATAGTTCATAAAAAAAGTCATAAAAAGTCATAGTATTGTACATCGAAAAAAGTCATAAAAATTCATAGCATAGTATGTCGATAAAAGCCATAGTATTGTTTGTCTAAAAAAAGTCATGAAAAGTCTTAGTATAGTACATCGAAAAAATTTATAAAAAGTCATAGTATAGTACATCGAAAAAAGTAAGAAAAAGTCATAGCATAGTACATTGAAAAAAGTTATAAAAATTCATAGTATAGTACATTGAAAAGAGTCATAGAAAGTCATAGTATAGTACATTGAAAAAGGTCAAAAAAAGTCATAGTATAGTACATCAAAATAAGTCATAAAAAATCATAGTATAGAATGTCGATAAAAGCCATAGAATTGTATGTAAAAAAAAGTCAAAAAAGTCATAGTATAGTACATCGATAAACGTCATAAAAAGTCATAGTATAGTACATCGAAAAAGTCATAAAAAATCATAGTAAAGTATGAAGATAAGTCAAAAAATGTCATAATATGGTACATCGAAAAAAGTAAGAAAAAGTCATAGTATAGTAAATCAAAAAAACTTATAAAAAGTCATAGTATTGTACATTGAAAAGAGTCATAGAAGTCATAGTATAGCATATTGAAAAAGGTCATAAAAAAGTCATAATAAATCATAGTATAGTATGTCGATAAAAGTCATAGTATTGTATGTCTAAAAAAGTCATAATATAGTACATCGAAAAAATTTATAAAAAGTCCTAGTATGGTACATTAAAAAAGTCATAAAAAGTCATAATATAGTATGTTGATAAAAGCCATAGTATTGTATGTCAAAAAAAGTCATAGTATAGTACATTGAAAAAAAGTCATAAAAAGTCATAGTATAGTACATCGAAAAAATTTATAAAAAGTCATAGTATAGTACATCGAAAAAAATCAAAAAAAGTCATAGTATAGTATGTCGATAAAAGTCATAGTATTCTATGTCAAAAAAAGTCAAAAAAGTCATAGTATAGTACATCCAAAAAAGTTATAAAAAGTCATAGTATAGTACATTGAAAAGAGTCATAGAAGTCAAAGTATAGTACATTGATAAAGATATAAAAAAGTCATAATAAATCATGAGATAGTATGTCGATAAAAGTCATAGTATTGTATGTCTATAAGAGTCATAGTATAGTACCTCGAAAAAAGTCATAAAAAGTCATAGTATGGAACATCAAAAAAAGTCATAAAAAGTCATAGTATAGTACATCGAAAAAAGTCCGAAAAAATTATAGTATGGTATGTCGATAAAAGCCATAGTATTATATGTCTAAAAAATGTCCAAAAAAGTCATAGTATAGGAAATAAAAAAAAGTCATAGTATTGTATGTCTAAAAAAGTCATAGTATAGTACATCGAAAAAATTTATAAAAAGTCCTAGTATGGTACATCAAAAAAGTCATAAAAAGTCATAATATAGTATGTTGATAAAAGCCATAGTATTGTATGTCAAAAAAAGTCATAGTATAGTACATCGAAAAAAAGTCATAAAAAGTCATAGTATAGTACATCGAAAAAATATATAAAAAGTCATAGTATAGTACATCGAAAAAAATCAAAAAAAGTCATAGTATAGTATGTCGATAAAAGTCATAGTATTCTATGTCAAAAAAAGTCAAAAAAGTCATAGTATAGTACATCCAAAAAAGTTATAAAAAGTCATAGTATAGTACATTGAAAAGAGTCATAGAAGTCAAAGTATAGTACATTGATAAAGATATAAAAAAGTCATAATAAATCATGAGATAGTATGTCGATAAAAGTCATAGTATTGTATGTCTATAAGAGTCATAGTATAGTACCTCGAAAAAAGTCATAAAAAGTCATAGTATGGAACATCAAAAAAAGTCATAAAAAGTCATAGTATAGTACATCGAAAAAAGTCAGAAAAAATTATAGTATGGTATGTCGATAAAAGCCATAGTATTATATGTCTAAAAAATGTCCAAAAAAGTCATAGTATAGGAAATAAAAAAAAGTCATGAGAAATCATAGTATAGTATGTCGATAAAAGCCATAGTATTGTATGTCTAAAAAAGTCATAAAAAGTCATAGTATAGTCCATCGAAAAAAAGTCATAAAAAGTCATAGTATAGTACATTGAAAAAGTTATAAAAAGTCATAGTATTGTACATCGAAAAAAATAATAAAAGGTTATAGTATAGTAAATTAAAAAAAGTAGGAAAAAGTCATAGTATAGAACATTAATAAAAGTCATAAAAGTCATAGTATAGTATGTAGATAAAAGTCATACTATTGTAGGTCTAAAAAAGTCATAGTATTGTATGTCTAAAAAAGTCAAAAAAGTCATAGTATAGTACATCAAAAGAAATCAAAAAAAGTCATAGTATAGTAAATCAAAAAAAGTCAGAAAAGTCATAGTATAGTATGTTGATAAAAGTCATAGTATTGTATGTCTAAAATAGTCATAGTATAGTAAATCGAAAACAGTCATAAAAAGTCATAGTAAGGTACATCAAAAAAAGTCATAAAAAATCATAGTATAGTACATCGAAAAAAGTCATAAAAAATCATAGTATAGTATGTCGATAAAAGCCATAGTATTGTATGTCCATAAAAATCAAAAAAGTCATAGTATAGTTCATCAAAAAAGTCATAAAAAGTCATAGTATTGTACATCGAAAAAAGTCATAGAAATTCATAGTATAGTATGTCAATAAAAGCCATAGTAATGTTTGTCTAAGAAAAGTCATAAAAAGTATTAGTATAGTACATCGAAAAAAGTCATAAAAAGTCATAGTATAGTACATCGAAAAAAGTAAGAAAGAGTCATAGCATAGTACATTGGAAAAAGT
>NW_023265686.1:0-1148 GCF_013103735.1 Etheostoma cragini
ACAAGGGGGGTAACAAGTGCCTATGTTGATGTTAACTAGCATGTTAGTTAGCAGTAATTAGCCTGTGCCCAATGGGACCTGTTGGTCCATTTCTTTAACTGTCTATGCATGTGACAGGACGTTAACAAGGGGCCAGGCTGTTGCCTAGCAACGCAAATCCATTGAAAAAGCCTATAAAGTGGTTTTGTGACAGGTAGAGGATCCAGTCCTCCGAGGAGACCTGCAGGACTTTCATGTCCCTTTAACCCCCCCCGGTGTCTTCAGGTCTAGTCTGACCCCTTTCCAAAAGGTTTCTACCTCAGAAATTTGGGTTTTAAACTAATGTTTCCATGGTAACGAGGATGGTTCCTCACACGGTAGGTTAATCATCAGGTCTGGTCTCACGGAGTTTGGGTTTGTAGTCAAATTTATAACATTCAGAGAAAAAACAACTGGTAAAAGAACTTGTGTGACAAATGTAAAAAAAAATGTGAAAAACCAAAGTAACCTAAAAAGTAACTAAAATGTAAAAAATGTTAAAAAAATAAAAATAAAAAAACGGACAAAAATATAAAAATGAAATATGTTTAAAAAAGACAAATAAAAATAGAAAAGTGACTAAAAAGTGAAAAATGTACAAAAAAATAAAAACTCACAATTTCGGAAAAACCCACAAAAATGTATAAACGTTAAGAAAACGTCGCCAAACGCAAAAAAGTGAGAAAATCCTCGGGGAAGACACAAAGGGTCGGAAAGGACGACCTGACGTTGATAAAAGGCTTTTATTTTGAAAAATAAAAATATCAAGTGGGGAAGACACCGCGAGCACAATAACGATCTTTAGTCTGTCTTATATTCTATTATATGTCATATTATATATTATATTATTAATATACATATTATATATTATATTATTAATATACATATTATATTACATATTATATTATATTACATATTATATTACATATTATATTATATATTATATTACATATTATATTATATATTATATTATATATGATATTATATATTATATATTATATTATTAATATTACATATTATATTATATATTATATTATATATTATATATTATATTATTAATATACATATTATATTACATATTATATTACATATTATATTACATATTATATTATATATTATATTACATATTA
>NW_023265687.1:0-2268 GCF_013103735.1 Etheostoma cragini
GTTCCATAAACAACCAGGTGACTCCTCAACATGCCCCCACCAACATACTGTTTACAGTCTAAATGGCCAAGGACATTACACCTGTAAGCTTACTTTAAACTAGATGTGGAAAGTTGAAAAATTGATTTATTTTCAGCAGTGCTGTGGCTTGAAAACAGGTTCCACTGAGACTTGAACTCAGACGCTGGATTCAGAGTCCAGAGTGCTAACCATTACAACCTTTAGATATGTTTAGTTTATGTGACCTTTTGTACTAGCCTACCGCTTTCATTTCATGTCAAATGCCATCGTGACCTCATTCTTCGGGTCGTCATTTATTATGGCATCCTTGTTCTATGTCATCTTTCTACTACCCTTGAGGCCGCAGCCTCACCATTCGGGTCCCTGGGACCCAGGGGTGTGTATGTATACGTGTGTGTGTGTGTGTGTGTGTGTGTGTGTGTGTGTGTGTTTGTGTTTATTAAAAACAGATTCAAGGTTCGTTCGGGGCTTGTCCACGGGAAAAAGGAACACACCTGTTGCCTTTCTGCTGGAAAATACAATGTTCAGTGCAAATCTTGTAACACAGACTGAAAATAAAGGATAAGAGATATATTTGTGGAGACGAGTTGCTTCCAGTACCTATGAGATAACACAATATTGTTCATGAAGCCACATCTGTCGTTTGGTATTCTGTGATGTGTCATTGGTTTGCTATCATTCTTAAAGAGATGCATTCGTTGTAGGCAGGGTTCAAACGTGTGTGGGGAGACTCCAGTGGATTTCTAGTCATTGCCTTAACCACTCGGCCACAACAACCTGAAAAGCAGTGATATGCCTGTTCTCCAGAATGTTCAAAAACTTTTCATTGGGTTAGTAGTATACCCAGACACGGGCAAAGTGCAAATCGTAGTGTGCTGCCTGTGTCTGAGGATCCTCGTGGAGGCAGCTTGATTGATTGATATGCTCCCTTATTTGTACCATAACAGAGATCTTATACTTTATCAAATCGGATTGACAAATAAAGCAAGTAACGACACAATGAAAACTAGTGCAATGACCAGGAATCTAACCCAGGTCAACTGCTTGGAAGGCAGCTACGCTCACCCCTAAACCACCATCACTGGACAATGCAGTTTCTTCATTTGCAACTATTACATAGCTGGAAGCCAATGTGATGTAACTAGAATCATCCATCAATCACCTTGCTGAGAGGGAGGCTTAGCAAATTACCCCTGACCCCTGTAATGGGCACAAACCCTCTGGTCCCCCTTTTCAAAGAGGGGAAGCACCACCCTGGTCTTCCACTCCTTAGGCACTGCGACAGACCTGTTGAAGAGGCTTGATAACCAAGACTAATGACATACCTGCTGTAACACCCATAACAATGAGCATGAATATAGTTAAATAGATCTACTACAATACAAAACTGTACAATATGTACAAAGTGCTTGTTTGTGTCACAGGAGGTCTATCACTACATCCCATAACCCTACCAGTCAGATTACCACAGGAGCTAATATCTCATGTAGCTCTTGTAAAGACTCTAACATAATACCTGCTGGAGATGCCAGGTCCTCATACATGTAAAGCATGCGCTCTACCACTGAGCTACATCCCCTGAAGATTTTTTTAAATTTTTTTCTGAGATATCTGTATTAATCCTTTTTTGGATAACTCCCACAAGGATATTGAAATATCACAGAATAAAAGAAGAAATCTGGGTAAAACATGTAATATTAATGTTGTATATGGCTGCAAAACCTGTAAATACAACTGCTGGACAATACAACGTTCACTGCAAATCTTTTAACACAGACTGAAAATAAATACTAAGAGATACATTGGTGGAGACTGGTGGCTTCCAGTACCTATGAGATAATACAAAAAGCAGTGCTATACCTGTTTGGACAAATGTTCATAAACGTTTCTATTGGTTAGTAGTAGTTACCAGACACGGGCAAAGTGCAAATCGTATTGCGCTGCCTGTGTCTGTGTATCCTCGTGGAGGAAAGTTGATTGATTGATATGCTCCCTTATTTGTACATTGATTGGAAATTGAAATTGGACAAGTAACCTTTCTGGTTACCTCTTGACAAATAAAGCAAGTAACCACACAATGAAAATTGCTGCGATGACTGGGAATAGAACCCAGGTCAACTGCTTGGAAGGCAGCTATGCTCACCACTATACCATCATCGCTGGACAACGCAATTAATGTCTTTAAAGGTTGGATGTTTCCTTTTTATTAAATTAAGGCATTCAGATAATTTTCCAAAAGATGATTGT
>NW_023265688.1:0-1603 GCF_013103735.1 Etheostoma cragini
TCAGGGACACACATAGACACACACACACACACACACTCAGGGACACACACAGACACATAGACACACACACACACACACACTCAGGGACACACACAGACGCATAGACACACACAGACAAATACGGATGGATGGATGATATGTATGCATGCGTGTCCTTGAGCAAGGCACCGTACAAGCCTTGCAAGGCAAAGCGAGACGACTGCTGCACCGCGTTACACCTTCTGTTGACGTCTCTGTGGCTTCGTTAGCGTTGACCTCTGCTCGGCTGGAGAATTTAACTTCCTGTTTGGTTGTTTCTGTTCCAGCCTTGATTGGTTTGTTTGTGTTTGCAGGTCCTGGAGCTGACTAAAGAGTGGACCAACAAGTGGAACGAGACTCAGAACATTCTCAAGGTTTGTGGGTCTGTCGTCCATGTTTTACTCGCTCTGCTGACGGTTGGGAAGGACATTTGGTTAATTAACCCACATGTTGTCCTCGGGTCAAATTGACCCGTTTTCAGTTCATTGGGCCGTCGAAATGAGCGTTGAAAATGTCAACATTAAAAATATAAAAACGCTTTAAAAAGTGACAAATGTGTGAAAAAAGCGATGATTGTGTTGAAAAAACGTCACCAAAACTTTATTTTTTATTTTTTCACGGTTGACGGAAAGACAACACAAGGAAAAAAAATCCCATATGCAGATATATCACCAGATGTAGATTAAAAAAAAGAAATCCAGAAATGGGTTAAACTTAACCAGATTTCCCTAACATGAGTTATTTGTAGTTATTTATGAGTTCTCACTAAAATAATATGATAATTATTTGTTTTATTGTCATAACATCAAAATATATTAAAGTTCTGATAAATAAAATGTATAAAAATACACACTTAAGATATGAAACTTAAATCCCTTAAACACATTAACAAAAGATTAAAATTACCTAATTAAAAATACCCTTTTTTAACTGCCCTCTGGTGGACAAACTATGCAACGCCATTGTAAACACTGAACAGCTCATTTAATTAAAAAACATATTTGACACATTCATTATTGGACATTTTTATTTAATAGCTCAGAAAACTGTATCTTGCAAAAAATATAATATAACAAGCAACTTTTTGATCTTCAGGCTAAATTATATTTTTGATTGATTAATTAATTAATTAATTAATATTAGGATAAATGTTGCCGTCCACGACGACTTGTTGCCGTGTGACTTGGCAGTGATCCTGGTTGTGGTGTGTGTGCAGGAGGAGACCCTGGCTCTGAGGAAAGAGGGCATCGGCGTGGTGCTGGACTCGGAGCTGCCGCACCTCATCGGCATCGACGACGACCTGCTCAGTACCGGCATCATCCTGTACCACCTGAAGGTCCGAATCACCCCAAACACAGCCTGAATCATCTACTTAGTTCAATTTAATTACATTTATAGTATCAAAGCATAACAAGAGTTATATCGAGACACTTTACTGGTAGATCAGGTCTAGACCTCTCTATAATCTACAGATAGAGCAGGTCTAGACCTCTCTATAATTTACAGGTAGATCAGGTCTAGACCTCTCTATAATTTACAGATAGAGCAGGTCTAGACCACTCTATAATTTACAGATAGAGCAGGT
>NW_023265689.1:0-989 GCF_013103735.1 Etheostoma cragini
ACGCACACACACACAGGCAGGCACACACACACAGGCAGGCACACACAAACACACACACAGACAAAGACACACAGACACACACAGGCACGCACACACACACATGCACACAGGCAGGCAGACACAGGCACGCACACACAAACACACACATACAAACACAAACTGACACACAATATATATATGTTTATATACATATATGTGTATATATATACACAAACACACATATATAAACTGTGTAGATATACAGTATAAATATTATTACCTGTTTGCATGAAGGAACGTTTCTTCCACATGATGGACTGCAAACGAAATACACACAGACACACACACAGACACACACACACACACACAACCACACACAGAGACACACACACACACACAACCACACACAGAGACACACACACAGAGACACACACACACAGAGACACACACACACAGACACACAAACACACACACCAGAGAATAGACCCACGCCGTGTGAAGGGAGAACATAGCTACCGTTTATTTAAAGGCTGATTCCACCATTTCTGAACAGAGAGACACAAAAAACACACAAAGCCTCTCAGAGTGAAAGCTGCGTGCGGACCCGTTGCCGTGACAACCCAAAACATCCGACAGCGTGGAATGTCCTTACACTTCCTGCTCCGAAAAACCCCGGAGGCGGCACCGAGCTCGTCCGCACATTCAGTAATATTTTACTTTTCTTTATTATTATTTTGAAATACATTTTTAATTAACTGCAACATGAAAAGCACAATCACAGAAAATAGACACGTCTCTTTGAAGTCTGCTGTAATCAAACAGAAGAACAGCCTTTGTATTTTTAATCCCTTCAACTAACGATTACGAGTGTTTTAAAGTAGAAAAAACTGGACAGGAAGTAACTTACAGTGGTGAGTCTAGACCGTCTCATACTGATTGGACGGCTGTGCCCTCTCTGCTTTCTGATTGGCTCTAAGACAACCAGGACTGACGGGGGGGGGGGGGGGGGG
>NW_023265690.1:0-4388 GCF_013103735.1 Etheostoma cragini
ACAACCACCAACTCCACTCTGATTGGCCAACGGCACATTGAAATCAAATCATTCAACACGTATTCTCCAATGATGATGTCATGATGCCATGACGCCCCAACGGGGAAGTGGGTTGTCACGGTCACTACCCAACGTGAGTCGAGTGCAGGTGTGAGTGCAGGTGTGAGTGCAGGTGTGATTACAGGTCTGAGGGCAGGTGTGAGTTGAGCATGCGTCACTAAGCAAACGGGGACATCTCCCTTTAACCTTTAAATGAGGTGCAGTACGATTTCCTGCTGTTTTTGAAATAAACATGCATGGAGCCCCCCTTCAGTGAGGTGGTGGTGGTGGTGGTGGGGGGGGGGGGGGGGGGGGGGGGGGGGGGGGGGGGGGGGGGGATGAGACTGTAGCCCATAACCGGTGGTTTTCTCTATAAAAATTGTACCTGCTGCCTCCTAACTGATCTAAAATCTTTCTTTTCCCAATTTAGGTCCCCACAGACCACATGTACAAGACAAATGGGTTGATTAGTACTGAGAATATTTATGGATTTCACAAATTTCAGTATGACACAGTGCTTGCAGCCAAATCCCCTGGCGATGTTATGCGGTAAACTAGACTCACATCAGGTAGCCAGTAGACCGATTCAATTTTGAGTGCGTGAGTCCAGTGAGAGTCTCGACTCACATCCGGTCTCGACTCGCACTCGACTCACATTGGGTAGTGACAGTTCCATTTACTTTACCCGGGCCATGGGGAAACTCTTATTATTGACCCCTGCAGACGGTGACAAGAAACCCAGAGCAGGACCCGTATGTGTGTGTGTGTGTGTGTGTGTGTGTGTGTGAGACCTACCTGTGGGTTCGCTAGTATCCTCTTCACTCCGTCCACCAAATGTGAGAGGAACTTTGCTCGTTCTGCGTTGTTGAAGAGAGACCTCCGGACGGAGGCTATCTGGACTAGACACGACAAGACCTGCACACACAAACACACACCGGTCCCAGACCGCCGTCTCCTTACATCACAGAGAGTCCAGAGCGCTTTTTCAGCTGTTGTTTTAGCAACAAAAGACGCTCTCAGCTGCTTATTTTTTTTAAACTGAAAGCAAATGCTCTGAAGATCTTACTCACCAGAGGGGACAGGGACGGAGGGATGGAATGGTATAAATTGAAAAAGAGCTGCAGCGTCGAGGAATCGAGAAATGCTGAAAGACAGAAATAAAACAAATAAATAAAACAAGCTTCAAATGTTGAAATCAGGGCTCCGGAGTAGCGAGACTCCATTGGTTGGTTCAGGTTTCCCCACGTTAAAAACCTTTATTAAAGTGCTCATATTATGCTAATATTCAGACTCATATATCTGTATTTAGAGGTTGGACCAGAATAGGTTAATTTGGTTTAATCTCGATAAAAAAAACATATTTTTGTAGTACTTCCGATTGCTGCAGCTCCTCTTTTGACCCTGTGTGTTGAGCTCTCTGTGTTAGCTCCAGAGTGATGTATCGCACTGCTTTACTATCTTTGTTGGGAGTCGCACATGCTCAGAAGCTAGGTAAGGACTACTAGCCAGTCAGGAGCAGAGTATGAGGGCGTGCTATGCTAGCAGCTAGTGAGCACTATAACATGTTAGAAGTTGAGGAGCGTTCGTCACGTAAGTAAAGTTTGGATTAGATTTGCAGTAGAGCTGCAAGTTTAAACTGGGTGGGAATGGGAGAGGACCTCTGATTGGTTGTTAGAGGGAATGGGAGAGGACCTCTGATTGGCTGATTGCATGTAGCCATGGCGTATCTTTCAGGCTGCAGCTACCTGATCTCCATGACGTGGGGATCTGCACGGTGCAGAGGTCGTCCGACGACTCGTCTGTGGAGGTTCCTATGAAGTCGTAGTTGAGGCAATTGTAGCTGAGTTTGAGGAGCTGCATCAGCAGGCCGTGCTGGGACTCATCGTTCAGGTTCAGGTTCTTCCCCGAAGCCTGGGAACAAAACACAGCATCAGAACAACTTCTCACGCCTCTCATATTCTGGCTGATTTAAGTGCATTTAAGTTCAGAATCTGAAATACTTTATTCATCCCCAAATACAATGCATACATGAAGCAATAGGATAAAATACAATAACTAATATTTGAATATATACAGTTGAGAATGTACAACTGCTTAAAAAGTATGATAAATATGTTAATAGACCAATTGCTAGCCAATGAGAGCCTGGCTATCAGCATCCTTTACCCAGTTCATGAATATTAATGAGCTCAGGCAGCATGACGTCAGACTGATCAGCTGTTGTGATTGGTCTGATTTCTCCTCTTTTCTTTTCAGTGGCTAGAGCTGACACACACACACGCACACCCACACACAGACCAACACACACACACACCCACACACACAGACCAACACACACACACCCACCCACACAGACACACACACACACACACAGACCAACACACCCACACCTACACACACACACCCACACCAACACACACCCCTTTAAAGTCTTCTCTAATACCCTGTAACTTGGTATGTTTTATCATTCTTGGTGTATTTGTAAGAACTGCTCACAATCGTTACTGTTTGTTCACTTTGTTTTGTCTTTAGAAAGAGAAAGAGAAAGGGAGAAAACAAAGAAAAGTTAATATAATTTGGTACAAACAAATATACAGTGGGGCTCGAAAGTTTGGGCAGCCCAAGTAAAAATGTGTATTAAAGAGCATAAAGGAGCCAAGAAAAGATGGAAAAATCTCCAAAAAGACATCAAATGACAGATTAGACATTTGTGTAATATGTCACAAAAAGTTAGATTTTCTTTCATCATTTACACTTTCAAAATAACAGAAATGAAAATGCCGTCTGCAAAAGTTTGGGCCCCATGCAGAGTTTCTAGCATGCTCCCCCCATGGCTTTTACAAATGGATAACGATCCTAAACACACCTCAAAATCCATGCTGGATTACATCAAGAGACGTAAACTGAAGGTTTTGCCATGGCCTTCACGATCTCCTGACCTCAACATAATGTAAATCTATGGATAGACCTTAAAAGGAGCAGAAACCTCAAAGAACTGGAAGACTTTTGAAAGGAAGAATGGGCGAAGATACCTCCAACAAGAATTAAAGACTCTTGACTGGCTACAAGGGGGGGGGGGGGGGGGGGGGGGGGGGGGGGGTTCAAGGTATTAACTCTGCAGGGGGGCCAAACTGTTGCAGACGTCATTTTTTAGTTTTCTGTTGTTTTAAAAGTGTAAATGATGAAATAAAATCTAACTTTTTGTGACATATTATACGATTGTCTAATCTGTCATTTGATGCCTTTTGGAGATTTTTCCATCTTTTCTTGGCTTCTTGATGCTCTTTAATACAAAGGTTTACGTGGGGTGCCCAAACCTTCAAGCCCCACAGTGTGTGTGTGTGTGTGTGTGTGTGTATATATATATATATATATATATGTGTGTTAGTGTGTGTGTATGTGTGTGTGTAGGGTGTACATTTTTATATGTGCACGCTTGTGTGGTTTATCTATATCCTACATTCTAAATAGAGCTGGCAAAAAACTTCCAGGATGAGTTATTGAGAATATTTTTAACACCTGACTGTCTGATTTCCTCTTTGTTTGATATTCTCAGTAATAAACAGACGTACCTGTTTGAGGAGGTTGCAGGAAAGCGTGAAAATGTCGAAGAGGGAGGAGTCTCTGAAGGACGACGCTATCTTCCTGTGTTTGGTCAGCGGATGCGTCGTGTCGGCCTGAAGAGAGAGCAGACCGCGGTGAACACTCAACGATAACAGCTACTGTCTCCAGCCAACGTTTTTATCTGAATTAAGTGATATAGAATGAAAAATGCTTCTGGAAACAGTAAAATCCGATGGAATTTCATGATTATCCACTCAAAGGTCTCATCAGGTTATCTCTTTATGATTTTCTTCTTCTGTGATAAACGCTGATTGAAACCTTATCTGCTGAATAAATGAGGTGATTAAGTTTTACGTCATTTTATGGTTGTAACCCGCCACAAAACGCAGAAGAAGAAGTTGTAGTTCATTTCTGCCAGTATGTCCTCTCTGTTTGCACATATGGGGGGGGGGTGCAAACACCCTCCCCTAAAGACTTTCCGGATTTAATTAATGAGGAACTAGGGAAGGACATGGCCGTCAAAGCTAGGGACAAGCCGTGGGACGTCCTGCGGAGACAATGGAAGACACTTAGACAGAGAGACATGTCTCAAAAATAGAGTCTCGCCCTGGTGCCGGGGGGGTCAATCCTCATAGCGATGTGTTGACATAATTGTTTTCTTATTATAGCTCGACATGTCTATCAGCTGGAACATGAGCTCTATGGAGCCTGTCCCATAGTGATCATGTGATGTTGTCCCATAGTGATCATGTGATGTTGTCCCATAGTGATCATGTGATGTTGTC
>NW_023265691.1:0-1872 GCF_013103735.1 Etheostoma cragini
CCCCCCCCCCCCCTCCGTGACAAATTGGATCCATTGTAAAAAAAAAGTCTCTAAATCATAAATTTGTGTTTCCTTTAATTAAATTGTAAAAATAACGAAGATGTTTCCATACGACGTTAAATGATTAAATAAGTTCATTATTCTCAAAGAATTTTGGAATTTTATTTAATTTACAGCACTTTAAGAAAAAAAAGATTGAAGAAAATTGAAAAAATTGACAGAAATGTAAAAAAAACATTTAAAAAAATAATATATAAACTCAGTTATTTAAAAATATTACAAATTTTAATGAAATATAAAAAAATGTAAATAAATTATAAAAATAATTAAATAAATAATGTACGGAAAAACCAAAAATGACCCAAAAAATGTCGAAGAAATCTTAAAAAACGTCAAAGTAAAAACCAAAAATCAACAAAAAACTTTGGTAAAAATGAGAAAAATTGTCTTAACGAGGTTTTAATTTAATATTTAACCCAGAAAAACTACAAGTTGGAACAGGAGACAACACTAGGGTTTAGTCTAGAGTCTCTTTTGACCCCCCAGCTTCATGCTTGGGGGGGGGTCCCTTTGTCCCTTTGTCCGTTGATCTCAGCATCAGGAATGTCCGTCCCTTTGTCCCTTTGTCCCTTTGTCTCAGAATCATTACCTCCGAAGTCTTTCTGGAGACAAAACACCCAACGTGCAATAAATATCTCTGAGCAATGCAAGAGTGAAACTTCCTGTCTCAACACGACCCCCCCGACCCCCCCCCCCCCAACAACCCCCCCGACCCCGACACCCGACCCCCCCAAGGTGTTATCAGACAGGAAGTCAACACATGTTCTTGAATCGTCATTTTGTATTTTTTGTATTAATGTAATTATTTTGTGGTTGAATTCTTCCCGTTGACGTGATTCAGAGATTTAAAGTGACACACTCCCCGCGGCGAGGAGGCGTTCATGTACCGGGGCGTTCAGGTGCCGGGGCGTTCAGGTGCCGGGGCGTTCAGGTGCCGGGGCGTTCAGGTGCCGGGGCGTTCAGGTACCGAGGCGTTCAGGTACCGGGGCGTTCAGGTACCGAGGCGTTCAGGTACCGGGGCGTTCAGGTTCTGCTGTAAAATGTAAAATCTGTGAAAACAATAAATGTGTTTAAAGCATTTTACGTCGTCATGGTTCACAAATTATTATTTATAGCTTCCACATGTTCACGTGTGTCTGTGTGTGTGTCTGTGTGTATGTGTGTGTGTGCGTGTATGTGTGTGTGTGTGTGTATGTCTGTGTGTATGTGTGTCTGTGTGTGTGTGTATGTCTGTGTGTATGTGTGTCTGTGTGTGTATGTGTGTCTGTGTGTGTGTGTCTGTGTGTGTAAAACTACTTTTCAGACCTTTTCTACCTGTAGAACATCTACTGTCAGTAATTTAAAAGGTGGTGATGTATTAATATATATTAATATGTATTAATATATGTTAATATTAATATATATATTATTAGATTGTGTGGTGACTGAAAGAAGAGCGTCAGACGTTGTTTTGGGTATTTTTTTAAAGATTTTGTTTTATTAACAACGCGTCCCTTTGATCGGACGTTTCTCCAGAAACGTATATGTACGTATATATGTACATATATACGTATATATACACACATATATGTACATATATGTGTACATTTATGTACGTATATGTACACAAGGGACACACAGCTCAGGCAACAGAAACATTTTAAATTATAATACAGTCTCGAGGAAAAATATAAATAACTTTTAATTCTTCTGTGGTTGAGCTCCCTCTATGGTACAGATAGACCAGACGCGATCGACCAATCACCTGTCAGAGTCTGGAGGGATGGACCAATCACCTGTCAGAGTCTGGAGGATGGACCAATCACCTGTCAG
>NW_023265693.1:0-3383 GCF_013103735.1 Etheostoma cragini
CTCGATTCTTTCTACGTTCGTTTTCCATTGCAAAATGAGTAACGTCTCAGCGTGGCTGGTCACCATAGCTAAGCGTGACGATGTCATTTTCAACGCGACTCACAACAGCACGTCTGCTACTCGCCGCAGCCAGAAGAAACGTTTTGGTTCAAAAGAAGCTGAAGGAAGCAACGAAAATCACCGCTAAAAAAAAAAGAGTTTGGGAATTCTGACGGAGTTCAGACGTCAACATGACTGTTGTTCGCCGACACAAAAGGGTAAGTTAAGTTTCCTGCTAACGTTAGCTAACATTAGCATGTGTTCAGCGTCGCAGTCAGTATTTACTATACGCTATGTAAAGTACATGAACTTCCGCAGACCGTCTGGTGGGTGACATCCGACCGGTGAGATCTCTGGTTCTGACCTGCTGGGCTTCGTATAATCTTTATGAGAGTCACGGACAGGCTTATGACAACGACTGGGATGCATCTGGGCCAGCAGAGCCGGGTGGGGGGGACACTGTCACGGGGTGCAGAGGAAGAAGACAGGGATGTACGGGAGGGTTTGATGCGCTACTTGAAAAGCTAAATAAAAACTTTTCTTTGATAACTTGTCTTGTTTTTTTAAAGTAACAGTTTGCAATATTGGAAACGACATAAAGCCCCTAATAGCCTTTAATATTGAACAGTTGAAAGTGAGAATAGTGCAGAGAGTAGATAATCTGTCGGTGTCCGGCTAGATTTATTTTTTAAATGTCCATTTGTTCTGGACACACACTCCGCACTCTTGTCTGCTAACAACGCAGTGATCCGACCAATCAGCAGTCTGCAGGTTTCCACGTCACCTTTTGGTATCGCCTCAGCTCGCTTGGAACCTCAACTGAGGTAGTACTGAAAAAAGACCCTGGTAGCAGGTCCCAGGGACTTGTTTTCGTAATGGTCAACCAAAAAAGGCGAGTAGAGTCGAGGCGTGTAGATACCACGCAGTGGAAAACCGCCATAAGTGACTAGCAGGGTGTAGCAGGGCGTCCAGCAGGACCACTGGGGCAGCTGCAACCACCATCCAGTGGCCACCTCCATCCAAGGAACTCTGCCGTGTCATAAGTACGTTCAGGGCCAGGCTGACACAACCTGCTGACTCATGATAACTCTCTCTCTATTCTCTTTGACCCTATGTTCAGAGAGAGGTTAAAGGGTAGTTCTGGGGTGGGGGGTGTGGGGGTCTGGTTATCATGACGTTTGAAAACCAAATCTTCTGGCGGCCTTTTTGAAAACCCCGGTCAGCTGTTAACCACAGAGAGCTGTTAATGTTAGCTCTGGACATGGATGGGAAACCAGAACCACCGTGGTCTGGGGAGGAAACCAGAACCACCGTGGTCTGAGGAGGAAACCAGAACCACCGTGGTCTGAGGAGGAAACCAGAACCACCGTGGTCTGAGGAGGATACCAACGGTCTGCTGGGTCCAGGCTGGGGAAGATCCAGCTGGTTCTTAGAGAACTGGCGAGTAGAACCAGCACCAAACTGGCACCAGCACCAGAACCAGAACCAGCACCAGCACCTAGTTAGCCTTGGTGGAAAAGATCACTGCACAGAGAGAAGGTCTTTATCCCTCGGGTGGTCCCGTTGACCCTGAACCTGTCCTTCCAGCCCTTTTCCGATGTTTTTATGGTTTTTGTCTGATTTATTTGTCACTTTTCTACATGCATTTAATATTATTTGTCCAGTGAAATGTGTCACATCTGCACTCCCAACACACACTCAACAGCACGCCAACGCTTCCGGTCTCTGCACATCACGCACCACCTGGAAATACAACCCGTGCGTCCGTTATCGGACAACTCGCTGCTGAACGTCGGTGCATGGACACGATCCAGTCTGATGGGTCCCCCCCCGGCCCCCCCTTGGTGTCAGGCTCGGGGCTCTGGGTGATCCCGATTGAGTTTGGTCTGATCATTAAACGATTATGAAAGTGAGACGAAGACAGAATGTCACACACTGGCCATTAGTTGCATGTCCGATAATGGATCTCATAGGCAGGTTTTTCTGCGCTACACAGGGAATCGACCATGTTATACAATCAATAAAACGACGTAGGTCGGCTTATATGTGATAATTATAAATGTAAAAGTCATTATCATTATTGTCATCCACAGTCGAGCCGTTACAAACTGGACAGTCTCAACCACACAGCTAACCTGGTTAGCAGGTAGCGCAGATACGTCCTCAGTGAAGTCACTGCACGAAACCGTCATTTAAAAATTGCGCAAGTCTACGTCGTCTTGCTCGACATTGACGCTCATACCTCAGGTACAGTATTTAATACATGTTCTGGATCCAGGAGGGCTTGTCCTTTAATTCGGCCCCACAATCATCAGCAAAGTAGCCCGTATAGCAACAGAACTTTACATTTCTTTGAGAATGTACGTCATTCCGTGTAAAGACCAACGCACAACGCTGAGGCGGTTGTAAACAGTGCGAGGCATCCCTAAAAGTATAAATGTTGCAGGGAAAAACGTGTTGGTTCAGGATTACACTTCACCCGAATCAAATAAGAGATCCCCTCCTCTCAAACTAACCAATATTTGTTACTTTCCCGGGGATATTTATTAGCCGAGACGCAATTAAACATTTAATTGCAACAGTCTCCAATGCAGTTTGGTGCAACGATTTCCCCATTCAGTGCGAAGAATCGCTAGCAAACAAAACAGCGCCAGACCACGGACACCTCCACGCCCGAGGCTGCTCACCTGCAGCTCGGCCCGCTCCACGTCCCAGTGCGACCTCTCCACCTCGTAGCGGGCCCACTCGTGCTGGAGAAAGTGTAAAATCCCCGGGATGTTGTACAGAGCCCTGGCCGCCTCTCCGCCCCCGACGTCGCCCGTCTGCGGAGCTCTAACAGCGCTCCCGCCGCCCGGGTTGTTGCTGTTGTTGAAGAAGACACCGGGGCCCGCCTGGTCGTCCATGGCGGGACCGGGGAGATGTCCGGTACCCTCAGCCGGTTCGGTAGAATGTCCTCCGGAGGGAGATGTGGTCCATCCGCGGTCCCCCTTCTGCTGTCGGAACCAGCTGTCTGAGGATGGGACGAGCGTGGAGCTGCAGACAGCAACACAGGAGCAGCACTTCCGGTCTGGGATTTCAAAATAAATGTAAACATGGACTGGTGTTAATGTTAGAGCCAGTGCACGTGTCACACGTGCGGAGGGTACGCAGGGTTAGGGGGGGGGCAACACAATTCTAAAAAGTGACAAAAACATCAACAAAGCACGCACGCACGCACGCACACACACACACACAAAAAACTTTCACATTGTCACACACACACACACACACACACACACATTCTCACACACAAAAAACGTTCACATTGTCACACACACACACACACACACACACACACACACACA
>NW_023265694.1:0-1026 GCF_013103735.1 Etheostoma cragini
ACATTGAAAAAGTCATAAAAGGTCATAGTATAGTACATCGAAGAAAGTCATAAAAAGTCATAGTATAGTACATCGAAATAAGTCATAAAAAGTCATAGTATAGTACATAGAAAAAAGTCATAAAAAGTCATAGTATAGTACATCGAAAAATTCATAAAACGTCATAGTATAGTACATCAAAAAAATTCATAAAAAGTCTTCGTATGGTTTGTTGAAAAAAGTCATAAAAAGTCATAGTATAGTACTTTGAAAAAAGACAAAAAACGTCATAGTATAGTACATCGAAAAAAGTCGTAAAAAGTCATAGTATAGTACATCGAAAAAAGTCATAAAAAGTCATAGTATAGTACATCAAAAAAAGTTGTAAAAAGTCATAGTATAGTACATCGAAAAAAATCATATAAAGTCATAGTATAGTACATCGAAAAAAAGTCATATGAAGTAATAGTATAGTACATCGAAAAAAGTCATAGTATAGTACATCGAAAAAAAGTCATAGTATAGTACATCGAAAAAAGTCATAAATTAATCATACCATAGTATAGTACATCGAAAAAAGTCATAAAAAGTCATAGTATAGTACATCGAAAAAAGTCATAAAAGGTCATTGTATAGTACATCGAAAAAATCATAAAAAGTCATAGTATAGTACATCGAAAAAAGTCATAGTACAGCACATTGAAAAAAGTCATAAATTTATCATACTATAGTATGTTGATTAACGTCATGGTATTATATGTCTTAAAAAGTCCAAAATAATCAAAGTATAGTACATCGAAAAAAAGTCATATGAAGTAATAGTATAGTACATCGAAAAAAGTCATAGTATAGTACATCGAAAAAAAGTCATAGTATAGTACATCGAAAAAAGTCATAAATTAATCATACCATTGTATAGTACATCGAAAAAAGTCTTTAAAAGTCATAGTATAGTACATCGAAAAAAGTCATAAAAAGTCATAGTATAGTACATCAAAAAAAATCATACAAAGTCATAGTATAGTACATCGAAAAAAGTCATAAAAA
>NW_023265695.1:0-2323 GCF_013103735.1 Etheostoma cragini
TATTATGCTTTTGGGTTGTCTGTTCATCTTTACATCAGAATCAGAAATACGTTGTTGATCCCCGAAGGGAAACTCTGTAAAAGAGGGCTCCTTCAAGCCGTATTTGAACCAGCAACCTAAGGATGTCAGCTTTATGCCTCTACAGTCCTCCGCTCTACCAACTGAGCTATCGAAGGGAAATAGCACATTCACTCAGTGATAGACCGCACTTTCACTCTCAATGCCCTGATGTATTACAAGATTTGAAGTGAACATTGTGTTTTCCAGCGATGGTGGTATAGTGGTGAGCATAGCTGCCTTCCAAGCAGTTGACCTGGGTTTTGATTCCCAGCCATCACATTAGCTTTCTTTGAGTGATGTTACTTGATTTTTTTACAAGAAGTCAGCGGAAAGGTTAGTTGCCCAACCTGGTTTGATAAAACCTTTGATCTCTTTGGGCTACACGATTATGGCCAAGATGATAATCATGATTATTTTGATCAATATGGAGATTATCACAATTATTTGTTGATTTTCTACTCTAAAAGCACCACTCGTTGAACCTCAGGTTAACATGGAACAATCTCAGCAAGGTGATTGAGGGATGATTCTAGTTACTTCACCAAGTTCAGCCCAAATGATACAGCTGCAAGACATCAGCTGCTGGTGGGCTTTCAGCTGTGTAATATATGCAGATGGCAGTGGTGGGATTTGAACCCATGCCTCAAGAGAGACTGGAACCTTAATCCAGCACCTTAGACCACTCGGCCACACTACCTGCAAGAACCCGCTCTCCACATCGTGATAGACAGAGGCACCGTAACTAATGGTATGCTTGTTATTGTCATTGAAAAAAAAAAACTTTGCAAGTAAAAAGCCAATACTGTTTTTTTTAAATGTTATCACATTTTTCTCTGGCATTGATTTTAGAATATTGTAACCAGCATTAAGTGAGTAAAAAACAACAACGTGCAAAGCATGTGCTCTACCACTGAGGTACATCCCCTGAAGATTTTCAGTTTTTATTTACTTTTTTTCTGAGATAGACTTAGACTTATCTTTTTTAAGCTCTTCATGGTCAGGCACCATCTTATGTTAAAGAGCTCATAGTACCTTACAACCCTACAAGAGCACTACGCTCCCAGAATGCAGGGTTACTTGTGTTTCCTAGAGCCTCCAAAAGTAGAACGGGAGCCAGAGCGTTCAGCTATCAGGCTCCTCTCCTGTGAAACCAGGTTCCAGTTTGGGTTCGGGAGGCAGGCACCGTCTCCACATTTAAGAGTAGGCTTAAGACTTTCCTTTTTGATAAAGCTTACAGTTAAGGCATAGAATTTAATATTGTTAGGGAGCGAGGAGTCGCAGCGCCCGCCTAGCCCGGCCCACCTGCTTCTCGTCATAGTTGTCAGATCTATCTATCATATAATCAAGAATATAATAAAACTAAAGGGAGACTTGGCATACAGCCCGATCTGGTTGGGGAGAGTTCTATCCTGTCCAAGCCCCTCTCTTTACCCTGTCTCTCTTAGTTATGCTTTGATAAAGCTTATAGTTAGGACATAGAATTGAATACTGTTAGGGAGTGAGGAGTCGCAACATCTGCCTAACCCGGCCCACCTGCTTCTCGTCAAAGTTGTCAGATCTATCTATCATATAATCAAGAATATAATAAAACTAGAGGGAGACTTGGCATACAGCCCGATACGGTTGGGGAGAGTTCTTGCCTGACCAGGCTCCTCTCTTTACCCTTTCTCTCTTAGTTATGCTGTAATAGTTTTAGACAGCTAGGAATTTCCTTGAACACACTGAGCTCCTCTCTCCTCTATCTTTCTATCTTTCCATTTATGTGCATCCATGTCCCAGAAATGCTTGTTACTAACCTGGCTTTGGGGAGTCACTCCCCGGAGTCCTTATGTTCTTTTTTCCCCAGCTTGCTCCCTCGGATCAGAGGGGCTCCAAAATCATGGTAGCAGCTGTCGCCATTGTCCCGCTACACGATCTGAGATGCCATGTTTATCTTGCAACACTCTGCGGTGCCCAGCTATGTCCTGCTGTGCCTTGTAATGCCCAGAGTGCCCTGCTATGCCATGAACTACAACAAAGAACTGCTACAAACTACTATTTTTTTCTACTTTTTGTTATTTCCACTCTTAATTATAACCCCAACCGGCCGTCAGACACTGCCTACCAAGAGCCTGGGTCCGTCCGAGGTTTCTGCCTAAAAAGAAGTTTTTCCTCGCCACTGTTGCAATGTTGCTTGCTCTGGAGAAAACTGCTAGAACTGTTGGGTCCTTGTAAATTCTGGAGTGTGGTCTAGACCCACTCTATCTGTAAAGTGTCTCGAGAT
>NW_023265695.1:2423-7532 GCF_013103735.1 Etheostoma cragini
CATTAGTAGAGACAGGTGGTTTCCAGTACAAACGAGATAACACAACAAAGTTTGTGAGGGTATATCTGCAATTTGGTTGAATGTGATGTGTCATTGGTTTGCTACCACCCTCGTTGTTGGCAGGATTCGAACCTGCGAGGGGAGCCCCCAATGGATTTCTAATCCATCGCCTTAACCACTCGGCCACAACAACCTGAAAAGCAGTGTTATTTCTAGGGATGAGCTGAATACTCGGCTGAAACGAGTATCCGGTACGGATAAAGCCCTTTTGCCGAGTACAAGTTTCATACGAGTAATGCGAGTCAATATCCTGAGGTTATCTCCTGAAACCTCCCAGGACAAAGCTCCGTACTATGGGAGATCGGGCTTTCTGCTTAGCGGCTCCCAGACTGTGGAATGCTCTCCCTGACCACCTGAGGACACCACAGACTGTGGATGATTTTAAACGTGGCCTTAAAACCCACCTTTTTAGGAGAGCTTTTGATTGATCTCTTGCCCTTTTCTACATTGTTTTTGTTTATTTTTATATTTACTATTTTCATGCTCTCCATGTGTTTTATTTTATCACTTACTTTTTTACCATGTAGCACTTTGAGATTTTTGCGAATATAAAGTGCATTATAAATTAAATTTATTATTATTATTATTATATATCCGTAATCGGATTCAATGAAAGTCACCACTGACTGTGTCTCCGTTCTGTGATAGGCTAGTCAGAGTGCTAGTCACAGCGCCTCTCCCTTACACCTTCTGTGATAGGCTAGTCCCAGCACCCCTCCCCTACACTATTCTGTGATTGGCTAGTCCCAGCGCCCCTCCCTACACACACAGATTCCTACTGTTGCTGTGTGCAACTCCGCTCACACGCGCTCAGAACACGGAGAAGTGAACAGCTCTCCCCCTCAGGTCCGCGGGGCTTTCCCGTTAACATTTAGGGTTTCTTCAGCTTCAGGTTTGTTTTATACTTCAGTTTGACCTAGTACCTAGTCCCCAGGAGACTTCTAGTAACCGTGGGGTTGGTTCAGACATAGTGCTTGGTAGAATGCAACTCGGGTTGCATCTCTGCCGTCAAAGTTTGTTTTGTTTTTTTAACTGCCTGCTGGCTCTTACCAGTTTTTTGAGTGTCTGAAACTTTGTTGCTGTGTTTTATAAAAAAAATAAAAGGAAGTTGCGGTATAAATGAATAATATTACAAATGAAGATACACACACAAACACATTCCAACCCACCGCCCCTCTCTCTCTCTGTTTCTCTCTCTCTCTCTCTCTGTTTCTCTTTCTGACCGGCAGAGCGGATGGGGAATGCACTCCCACTAGGAGATAACAGGAGGTCTGACTGTCAATGTCGATCCCCGCTGGCCTGCAACTCGCCCAGGCGGTTAAAGAGGAGTCTTAACTGCCCTCACGGGAGGGAAACCTTTACCCTTGGAAAGCTGAGGTGTGAGAGAGAGAAATTAAATGACTAAATGAATACAAGTCTTTTGGTCCCCTAGCTCCCAACAAGCTCAGGTGGTTTTATCCTTTAGTGAATAGTCAAAAAACAAGTACAAAAAACAGAAATATTCCCAGTTAAAATCCCTCCAATTCAAAATCAATAAAAAGTGTATAAAAACGTCATGTTAAGTCAACTCTGAACCAATCAGCTGTTAGATCAGCTGAGAGGCCGGCGTTTCCCAGCATACCCTGCTGGGTCCGCCTGTGTCTTACACTCGGTTAAAAGCAACTGTGCTGCCTGCGTCTCAGAACTGAGTCCGCTACGGTTCAAAGCAGAGTGTTAAAACTATCTACATGAATGACAGGACTACCCCTTCAAAGGGAAGGAGCGTACTATGTAGTCGTAGCCAGGACAACATACATGCTGTTCAGAAGATAGAGTTACTGCTGGTCCGCCTTCAATGTGGAGAGAAGATCAGAATATAACAACACAGCTATTAGGACATGAGAAGAAGGAAACAGCTTAGATCTGAAACATGTTCACAACAAGGCAGTGTGAATGCGCTGGTGAGATTTAAGGTGACCACTCTGAGAAAAGTTTTTCCCACATTGTTCACAGCTGTACGGCTTCTCTCCAGTGTGAATGCGCTGGTGAGCTTTAAGGTTACCACCCTGAGAAAATGTTTTCCCACATTGTTCACAGCTGTACGGCTTCTCTCCAGTGTGAATGCGCTGGTGAGCTTTAAGGTTACCACTCTGAGAAAAGGTTTCCCCACATTGTTCACAGCTGTACGGCTTCTCTCCAGTGTGAATGCGCTGGTGAGCTTTAAGGTTACCACTCTGAGAAAATGTTTTCCCACATTGTTCACAGCTGTACGGCTTCTCTCCAGTGTGAATGCGTTGGTGAGATTCAAGGCCACCACTATGAGAAAATGTTTCCCCACATTGTTCACAGCTGTATGGCTTCTCTCCAGTGTGAATGCGCTGGTGAGCTTTAAGGTTACCACTCTGAGAAAATGTTTCCCCACAGTTTCTGTCACAGTCCTGACAGAGTTGATGTTTGACTCCTCTTCCTCTCCGTTTCTAGACAGAAAAACAGAGAGTAAGTTGGTGAGGTGCCGCTGTTGAGATCTAACTTAAACTAGAAACTATGTCCACATTTGGAGCATGTCTGTGGAACATAGTGTGACTGATGCATTATCTTTTTTAATTATCTGCCACAACATCCCCATTATGGAGTTGCATTATGGGAAAAGTAACATCCAGTGTTTGTTCATTGATAAATAAACTACTTCTGATCAATTCATGTTTGGCCGCCCTTTTTATTGCCAGCCTTTAGCCAGGCTGTAACACATGGAGGATCATCCAGGATTTTTAGTGCAACATTTTCCCACAGATTTTACATTGCACTTGTATCTATAGGAGTTATTGAGTTGTCTTTATGTTGCTGGACTAGTTCTACTGCAGTAAAGTTATTTGAAACCATTGTCCCTGATGGACATTAGCAATAAGAGGAACCAGTTGACCTTTGAACTTTTGTTGCTAAATCAAACTTGTATTGCCAGCAGTATTGGGCAGTAACGATACTAGTTTAACTACTTCTCAGTAGCGTCACTGGTTTCTGTTGATAGGATTTAATTTTGACGAGATACGCAAAAGGTTTGTCTGGGTCTCTATTAACAAAAGTCACATCTACTTGGGGTTGGGATTTGTTTTACGAAAATCGTGAAATGTGCAAAACATACTTATTCGTCTGGGGTTTTGTGACCAATCTGCCTGAAACTTGCCATATAGCATCTTAAGATGTCAAACAAATCTGTTGAATATTGTCCATTAGGGGGCGCTACAGATTTCCCTCATGAATGGCTCATGCAATCTGAAAAATACATACTGTACTTGTCCATTGATCTCCGTTTCTATAGCAACAGACATAGTGAGTGAGTTAGTAAGGCTCCATGGTGAAGCGAGCTAAGTAAATCCAGAAACATCATTCACAGCATGTCTGTGTTTATGTTGGGCTGATGCATTTGATACGGTCGACCATGACATATTACTAGACTGATAGGAAAACTGGGTTGGCCTTTCTGGCTTAGTACTAAACTGGTTTGAATCCTACTTTAAGAATAGGGACTACTTTGTGTCAAAGGTAATTATACATCTGAGCATAAAAATATGACGTGAGGAGTTCCCCAAGGCTCCGTTCTGGGGCCTCCTCTGTTTAACATCTACATGCTTCCACTGGCTCAGATTATGGAAAACCACAAGATAAGTTACCATAGTTATGCGGACGACACACAAATTTACATAACCTTATCGCAAGGGGACTATAGTCCAATATAAAAACTGACTAAGGGCATTGAACAAATTAACGGCTGGATGTGCCAGAACTTTCTGAAATTAAATGAAGGAAAAACTGAGGTGGTTGTGTTTGGAGCAAAAGAGGAACAATTAAAAGTCTGCACCCAGCTTCAAACAACAATGTTAAAAACAACAGACAAAGCCAGAAATCTTGGTGTAGTCATGGACTCTGACCTGAACTTTAACAGCTACATTAAGACAATTACAAAGTCAGCCTGTTATCACCTTAAGAATATATCAAGGGTTAAAGGACTTATGTGTCAAAAGGATTTGGAAAAACTTGTCCATGCTTTCATATTCAGTAGACTTGACTACTGTATCGGGGTTTTTACAGGTCCCTCTAAAAAATGGAGTGAGTGGATCACATCACTCCAGTCCTCACTAAGACCAAGAGACTGGATCACATCACTCCAGTTCTGAAGTTTTTACACTGGCTTCCTGTGCCTCAAAGAATTGATTTCAAAGTTCTTTTTAAAAGACTTTTTGCTAGTTTATAAATCACTGAACGGTTTTAGGTCGAAAATACATTTCTGATCTGCCACTACACTATGACCCCACAGACCTCTCAGGTCATCTGGGACAGGTCTGCGTTCAGTTTCTATGCACTTCATAACTGGACAAACTCCCAGAAACCTGTAGAGCCGCTGCTACTCTGTTCTTTTAATTCAAGGATGAAGACCTTTCTTTTTGATGTCGCATTTCTTTAAATCGTTGCTTTAATGGTTTCTTTAATGTGTAATTTCTTAAACTGCACTGTTACTTTTATTCTTGTGTTTTATCTGTTTTTATTTTTTAACGGTTTTGTGTAAAGCACTTTAAATTGCCCTGTTGCTGAAATGTGCTCTAGAGATAAAGCTGCCGTGCATTACCATGACTACACTCTTTGTGTGTTAATAAAGTTGTGATTGATATCTCTGTGGGGCCTTTGTATTGCCGGCCTTGAGCCAGGGGGTAACAAACGGGGGTGCGTCTGGAAACTGTGCTGGAAACTTGGAAATGGAACATTTTCATTGTGGGAGTGTTTTACACATTTTTACTGGATCTAGTATCTGAAGGGTTATCAGCCTCTCCATCTCAGGGGATTGGTTCGCACTCTGTTTCTTAATTATATAAAATGTGTTTTGTGTTCACAAAAAATAATACTTCACATGTGGACCATAATCCAGAAAAACACAATGAGAAGAAAAGCATAAATATATTGAATCTGTTAAATTAAATTGGTAGAAATATACATTACGATAAACTTGACTGCTCATTATATGAAAGGCCCTGAGGAGATTATCCACTCTGATTTTCCCCAGCCTTTATTTATCCGTGT
>NW_023265695.1:7543-15806 GCF_013103735.1 Etheostoma cragini
CCCCCCCCCCCCCCCCCCGACCACTATCAGAGGGCCGCAGTTTAATTGTCTACCGGTTGTTCTTTGAGGAATTACGGTATAATACATCAATCCTAAAAGACATTTGTGAAGCCCTCTGTGTGCATTCATTAATATTGAGATTAGATTTCTGGGAATCTTCAGTTTGGAGTACCCTCTTTCCTTCACTCACCTCCTCCTCCCTAACACCTTTCCTCTTGCCCTCCTTCTTCTTCCACTCCGTCTCCTTGTGTTTCTGCATGTACTCAGTGATAAGGTCGAGGTCCAGGTTGTCTTGTGGCTCCCATGTGTTATCCTCACTGGGAAGGTGAGTGCAGACAGAAGAACATCGCCTCACATTTTTTTTTTAGACAATCCATTCTCACTCTAATTATCATTCCTGTTATTCCTTTTTCTATTGCCATCTTGTAAGGTTATTTTGTGGGTCCACAACGTAGTGTCAAAACACCAAATCTTCAACTTTATGGGCATGATACCATGCTGATACTTATTTGCAATATGTAAATATATGATATATCTCAGGACCAAGAACACCAAGCATTAATATTCTAGACTCATACTTACTCTGAGAAGCCCTTCCATTTCAGCAGAAACTCTACTCTTCCCTTCACCACTCTGCGGTCCAAAACCTTCTCAACCACATACTCCTCTTCTTCCTCTTCCATCTCCTACTTGCCCTTCTTTCCTGCTCTGGTCCCCAGCTTGCCGACTGCTGAAGGTGCCTTTAGTAGACCAATGGAGGTGGAGGGACGACGGCATGCAGAGATATTGATACAAGGGTTAAAAGAACTAATGGGAGTGTGAGTGAATTCTAGTTGACCGTGTTTTACTAGATTAAAATCTTCTGTTTAAATGGAGAAAATGTAAGGGCTGATGAGGGGACCAATCCATAGGACTTCAGAGTGTCAAGTATCTCCTGCATTCAGACTGAAAGAAATACTAAAATGTAAGGCCCAAAAGTTATTAACTGGAGCTACAAGCTACATGCACAGTAGCCTGGACCAACCACACTTCATTTAGCAGAACATCTCCAGATGTACCTGTGTGAAAATGGAAAGTTCAGGAAGACGTTTTGATGGTGCAACAAGATATTTTCATAGAACGCTCTGTGTGTTTCGGCAAAAGCCCATCTACCGCTCCGTAAACCTGACCTGTCTGATCATGAGCCAGTTAGAGTCTGCACGGTGCAGCTTAGTTTCTAGATGGAGACAGTCACAGAGGACAGAGTAACGGGAGAAAAACTCCACAGATAGCAGTTGGTTATACTTGCGGTCCCAAGGTTTACCAGTTTACCAGTAACACAACATTTTGTCCCATCTGTGTTATTCAGAAAACAGCAGTGACCAGTGCTAGTCAGTGCCTGTTAGATTACAGGGCTCTAGGGTGCTAGTTAGTGTCTGTTAGCGCAAAGGGCTCTAGGGCGAGAGTAATATTTTTCCCGCTAGGTCGCATTTTAAATATATCCTACGCTATTTATTTTCAGATAATTTTCATTTACATGTGTTGCCGCTGTATATGTACAACATATAACTTCAACATAAGAAGAATTTAGCACATTATGGATGTGAAAGCAGTTATAAATAGCCTATATGACAATAAAATTTGTTTTAGTAAAAATCAACTAATAATCGTGATCGCAATATTGATCAAAAATAATCATGATAATCATTTTGGCCATAATCGTGCAGCCCAACATATAATATTGAAAGTAAGGAGGAGGTGAAGCTAGCTCGCTCTTAGCCTCGCTAGCCGCAAATAATTAATATCCATGGTTACTTGGAGTTTAATTCAATCTGGTTTCGTGCAAACAGGACACAGCTCAATTAATCCAGGTTAACTTGAATATCCGTGCTTAATCCCTTATCCTGGTTTCGTGCAACAGGACCCTGGAGGGGAAAAACCAGAAGGCACATTAAACCGGATCAACATCAAAGAAACAAAGGTGCGTTCAAAGCCTCGTGCTGCTGGGCCAGCGGGTATCATTATGAAACGGAACGGCCTCTTCAGTCTGATTGGTCCATTCTCTGCAATTCAACCATTCACTTCATTTTACTGGAACATTATTCATCATCTTAGTGCTCATGCTACTGAAGAAAAGAAGAAGAAAATGATGCCGCTTCCCTACCTGTAGGCGCTCCTAAACCTTCACCCCCCCCGTCCTTTCCTGGCTTGTTAATATTCCTGTAGTCCAGAAGTGTCCCCAGGTGTAAAGAATTCATCCAGGTTGGGAGTATTGTCCTGTAGAGTCCGTGCTAACTAGCTGCTAACTTCATGTGCGGACCTCGTTCCGTCTCCTCGCCCTGCACCGCGTTGCTGGGTATGTTTGTTTTCTTCATGTTGCTGTCTACACAATCAAACTATCCCCGCCTTAGGTTTCACCTCGGGACAGCCCCCGACGTCCAGCAAGCGGTCCCACTGTGGAGCGCCAATACGCTGCGTCATCTCTCTGCGCGACCATCTGAGAAACATCTCTTATTGGCTTTCAACACGCCAATCATGCCAGTTGTAGCCAATCACGTTACCTTTCCAAGGGTTCATAGCGTGATAGGAACATCTAATGGTAGGCAGTCCTAATGAATGACAGAGCTAAGCCCCTCCTTCCAGAGCCAGCAGGCTCACACATGCGATTTATGAAAACAAATCTGTTCAGCAGTTTTTGTTTTTTTGTCTTTATTGCCAAAAAAGGAAACAGAACACAACTGACATACAAAATGATTCCAAAATAACATATAAACATACATAAGAAAAACAAAATACAATTTAGCCAGGGGAAGCTTAAAGGGGTGATAGAATGCAAAACCGATTTTACCTTGTCATATGCGAATAACGACAGTTCAGTGGGTAAATAGGACATACATAGAAGCTCAAAATCCCATTGACATGCCTTTCCTCTGAAAATCTAACATTTTGAAACTGCCGCTGAAAACGGGCGAATCCCAACAAAGCTAAAAGATGACGTCAGGATGTCAGAACATGTAGCTTTGTCACGCCCATGGCTGTATTAGGAGAACGGTCACGCCCCAACATTTACATACAGGCCACTGACCTGAGACCAGCTCCTAATGGAGCTAGCGTTAAGTCAATTAGATGTCCGACTGGGAACGCTGCTCGTGTACTTTGACGGGATTTACTAAGAAGAAAGTTTGGAATATTTTCCAGGATATTGACAATGAACCAGGGTCGTAAATGCAGTGTTCCAGGCTGTACAGGGAATGGAGACACTTCTCATAGCCTTCCCAAGGAAGCAAACACTCGACGGGCATGGCAGATGTTTATAAGGAGATCTCTGTGAACTTTTCCCCCAAAGACAGTTTTCCAAACTTCGGACAGTTTAAAGCAGGATTTGCTGAGGTTGCTGTTCCGACTGTCTGGTCATCCCAACCACAAGCTGTAAGTTTGATTTCGTCGCTAACAGTAACATTAGCAATGCTAACGTATCCTGTAGCTAGCATAGGCTGTATGTGTGTTGATCAACTGTAATGGCAAAGGGGCTAACGTTTAATTTTCCTAACTGTTCCATTAGAATAAATCCCCTGTGTTGTCATGTAGCTACATCTATAGTTCACAATGCATGTTTGGTCACTTTGTCAGGTTAATCTTTATTGTATTTCAGCAAGAAAGCTAACTGCAGCGTAGTAGAATCCTGATAGTTTGGTTGCTAGCTAAGCTGTAACGTTACTCAGCTAGCTAGCTAGCTATATCATCCCGTTTGCTTCAACAACAGAACTGGAAACGTTATCAATTCATATGATATCTAGTTAACCTTGTGAAAACGGTGTGTATATAGACTGCAATGTATTGATTTGCAGTTTTTTTTATTATTTCAGAATACATCACAAGAACGACAACACACGAAAGATGCAGCTTGCCAAACAGATGCTCCGAGTGTGGCATCTCGGGGGACACAACTAACTCACATGGACATATACAGTATATATATATACATTAAGAGCTCACATTTGAAGCAAAGGTAACCTTTCTAATTATTCTTACAAACCAGACGTCTTATGGTGTTTGTGTAGCATTGTGACTGGGTAGCATCTAGCAGAGCAGTGTTATCTAAAAATGATACCATGATGAGTGAGTGACTTTTATCAAATATGTAAGCCATTCCCAACACATTGGTGAACTCTTTATAGTAGGAAAAGAACTATTCATCTGTATTATCACTGATTGGTCTGATCTCAATCAATTGCATTTCCTTTTGTGGGGGAGGCCGGTGAAAATAATTTGGACAACAGGTAGGAATGTGTTTGTATGCAATGACTGGATGCTAGATTGTGTGTTGAAGAGGCCTTTTGCAGGGATGTACATGCCCTATAAACTTTGTCATTCAACAAAACAAGTCTTTAGAAAAGGCAAATTTGCAATGGTCTAGAGACATCAAGCCTAATGGCCGGCCATATAAATGCAAATCATTTCAGTTTTAAGCTGCTCCAACTGTAAGACACTTGTAACAACACTGGTTAGAGTACAGCTTTGGCACAGCTTAGAGGTTTAGCAACTGCTTTTGCTGTGAGTTAACTGGACTATTTTGCTTGATGTGTGTAAAAGGAGTGAGGGGACCATGGAGCGTGAGGTTGGTCGGAGAATCGGAGCAGCTGGTGCGGTATTACATTCTCTTTATCGCACAGTTGTGACGAAAAGGGAGCTGAGCCAGAAGGCAAAGCTCTCGAATCTACCGGGCAATTTTCGTTCCTACCCTCACCTATGGTCATGAAGGCTGGGTCATGACCGAAAGAACGAGATCCAGGGTACAAGCGGCCGAAATGGGTTTCCTCAGGAGGGTGGCTGGCGTCTCCCTTAGAGATAAGGTAAGAAGCACAGTCATCCGAGAGGAGCTCGGAGTAGAGCCGCTGCTCCTTCACGTCGAAAGGAGCCAGTTGAGGTGGTTCGGGCATCTGGTAAGGATGCCTCCTGGGCGCCTCCCTAGGGAGGTGTTCCAGCTGGGAGGAGGCCTCGGGGAAGACCCAGGACAAGGTGGAGAGATTATATCTCCAACCTGGCCTGGGAACGTCTCGGGATCCCCCAGTCGGAGCTGGTTGATGTGGCTCGGTAAAGGGAAGTTTGGGGTCCCCTGCTGGAGCTGCTGCCCCCGCGACCCGATACCGGATAAGCGGATGAAGATGGATGGATGGATGGTGTGTAAAGGTTTTTTTTCAGGTTGTATCTTGCAGCCACAACGGAAGACAGCCAAGGGGACACTAATGTACAGACGTCTGTTCCCAAAGGCCAAAAGGGGGGGGGTTACACCGTCAAAGAAGTGAAGAGAGAGCCAACAATTTGTAAGTTTAAATCTTTTTTTTATTACAAACAAATTAAAATGTGCATGGTATAAGCACAAAAAATTACTTTTCTATGTCTTAGACCTGATGCGACTGGTGTTCAAGGAGATCATCCATGACATCCTTCCTTATCTGGAAGCAGTCCGGCAGATTCCTGTGCCCCAGGACCTGTTTGCTTAGCTCGACAGACACCCAACCCGACATACTGCCCTGAAGCATCCAGAAACTCCCTCCGTATACGCAGCACGACACAAGAGGGGAACACAACACGGTCACTTCTACCAAGAAAACCCCAGCACCAGCTCAAAAAGGTCCTATAAGCCATGTGTCTGCATGGCCTGCAAAGAGAACAGGGTGTAGGGGACAATCACATGTTTTATCTTTTAGATTTCAGAGTAAGGATGATTGTTTTGAAACTAAATAAAGTTTTTCATTTTTTTGTCTTAATAATACTGTGTTTTTGTAATAATGCTGAACCAATAATCAATGGGTTTTGTTATAGAACTGCTAACAGTGGTATCAAAGTGGCCTCACCTTCATCCCTCTGATTCTCAACTGGCAATGGTCAACTCTGTAAATATTCATTGCATTTAGCAAAGAATGTATATTGAGGCACACCAGATGAAGGCCGGGATGGTGAGTCATACAGGTTATCTCCTCAGGAACCTGGGTCATTCTTTTCATGACCTGTAAAACAAACATGGAGCTTGTTATTTCGTAATGTTTAATGAGCAGAAAGCATAAAGTAGCTTGAGTTAATGTATCTAGTTTTAGTTACCTGAGGTATTTATTGGCAACATATATTTTCTCTCTCCTGGGGCATTTGTGCACGGTTTCCACAAGTACACCTGCCAAGGTAAGATGGATGCACCGTAGTTGTAATTTTACATATTACTACATGTTAAGAAGGTAATAATCTCAAAGTCAGATCTAATCAGCAGGATAGTAGTTCCAAGATAACATTCGACCTACTGACACAGGTGAGAGTAGTAATAATACTTTAGACGTAGCATACAAACCGAAATAGTAGTCTCCTGTCCAGCTAAATGGATGTCCTGTTGTAAGATAACATATTACTACTTTGTGTTACATAATGTACGTAACTCATAATCACAACCAAAAAGACTTCCTTGTGAGCAGCTCTATGAACTGGCCACTAACTTTTCAGCCAACTGGACATCTTGACTGAAACTGCGAGGGTACAAGTAGTAAAATATTTGTCTGTGTGCAGATTAATAACTTATGTTGCTTACGATAGTAAAAACAAGTCTAATACAAAGTTATTCTTATTCACCAACCAAACACCGCGCAGCTTATTTAAATATTCATGAGCAGACCATATAAGGCAGAACACCTCTCGTTTCAAGCCAGGTGAATTTAGCAGGGTTGTATGAGGGCCAAAACAACAGCAAAAGCAACATTTTCAGCCCAACAAATGTTACATACCCTATGAGAAGACCTCAAGGAACAGTGTGATATACTCCATACAACCATTCTATCACCCCTTTAAAAGTCTATGAGTGGTCAATTAGAGTCCAATAACCTTCTTTGGGGCAACTCCTTTTTCCTCCAGATAGAACTCATTCAGCAATAGAAAGTACCAGTTAGTGCTGAATATCTTTTCCAAAATTCACATTCTTTTATTTATTTAGCCAGCGGTGGACAACTGCTTAAATCTACTTGCTCTGCATGTGTTAGTGTCTGATGATGAACTCACTACCAAGACAACCCCAAAGGGAAGCACTTATGAATCCAATAGTCATCAGTGTCTCCATTTGAGACGATCTGAATGTGATTACGATGACATCCATCTTCAGTTAGTCTGTAGAATTGTCATGTTCAACTGCCCCAACAAGTAGCACTTACTGCATACATAACTGAAGTTAGTGCTTGTGTTTGGGTAGTTCTGCTCACAGATTAATGCATGTTGCTAGTGTTGGGAAGAATTTTGAAATAGCCTTTCTCTGCATTTGTTCAGAGTTATGTCTGATGATGAACTCACTACCAAGACAACCCCAAAGAGTAGCACTTGTGAACACAATAATCATCAGTGTCTCCATTTGAGGTGATCTGAAATCGATTACAATGACATCCATCTTCATTTACAGTCTGTATTATTGTCATGTTCAACTGCCCCAACAAGTAGGACTTACTGAATTCAACAGTCAAGTCAATGCTAAAGCTATAGTCATAGGAATGACATTTTAGCATTGTTCAACCAGTAACCGAGGAGAATATCCTTTTAAACATTTCTTCATGGAGGAAATCCTGGACTTCAGAGGTCAGCAAAACTAACCCAGCAAGTAGCACTTACTGCATACATAACTCAAGTTAGTGCTTGTGTTTGGGTAGTTCTGCTGCCAGATGAATGCATGTTGCTAGTGTTGGGAAGAATTGTGAAATAGCCTGTCTGTGAAATAGCCTGCTAAAGTTATAGTAATAGGAATGACATTTCAGCATTCTTCAACCAGTAACCGAGGAGAATATCCTTTTAAACATTTCTTCATGGAGGAAATCCTGGACTTCAGAGTTCAGTAAAACTACCCCAAAGAGTAGCACTTACTGCATACATAACTCAAGTTAGTGCTTGTGTTTGGGTAGTTCTGCTGCCAGATGAATGCGATTTACTAGTGTTGGGAAGATTTGTGAATTAACCTGTCTCTGCATTTGTTCAGAGATATGTCTGATGATGAACTCACTACCAAGACAACCCCAAAGAGAAGCACTTATGAACCCAATAATCATCAGTGTCTCCATTTGAGATGATCTGAATGTGATTACAATGACATCCATCTTCAGTTAGTCTGTAGAATTGTCATGTTCAACTGCCCCAACAAGTAGCACTTACTGCATACATAACTCAAGTTAGTGCTTGTGTTTGGGTAATTCAATTCAATTCAATTCAATTTTATTTATAGTATCAATTCATAACAAGAGTTATCTCAAGACACTTTACAGAT
>NW_023265696.1:0-1097 GCF_013103735.1 Etheostoma cragini
TTAAGAAACCAGTGTAAAACTGTTGAAATGACAAAAACAAGGCTAAAACATCACAGAAAGATCAGAAGAGTCCGAAAAAGCATGTTTCCAGCGGAGATGTGTGTTTAACAGCTTTTGTTAAGAAACCAGTGTAAAACTGTTGTAATGACAGTAACCAGGTTAAAACATCACAGATAGATCAGAAGAGGCCGAAACGCACGTTTCAAGCCTGGAGATGTGTGTTTAACAGCTTTTATTAAGAAACCAGTGTAAAACTGTTGAAATGACAAAAACAAGGCTAAAACATCACAGAAAGATTAGAAGAGGCCGAAAAGCACGTTTCCAAAATGGAGATGTGTGTTTAAGAGCTTTTATTAAGAAACCAGTGTAAAACTGTTGTAATGACAGGAAAATGATTAAAACATTACAGAAAGATTAGAAGAGGCCGAAAAGCACGTTTCCAACATGGAGATGTGTGTTTAAGAGCTTTTATTAAGAAAACAGTGTAAAACTGTTGTAATGACAGGAAAAAGATTAAAACATCACAGAAAGATCAGAAGAGGCCGAAACGCACGTTTCCAGCATGTAGATGTGTGTTTAACAGCTTTTGTTAAGAAACCAATGTTAAACTGTTGAAATGACAGAAAGATCAGAAGAGGCCGAAAAGCTCGTTTCCAGCATGGAGATGTGTGTTTAACAGCTTTTATTAAGAAACCAGTGTAAAACTGTTGTAATGACGGAAAAAAGGTTTAAACATCACAGAAAGACCAGAAGAGGCAGAAACGCACGTTTCCAGCATGGAGATGTGTGCTTAACAGCTTTTATTAAGAAACCAGTGTAAAACTGTTGAAATGACAAAAACAAGGCTAAAACATCACAGAAAGATCAGAAGAGTCCGAAAAGCATGTTTCCAGCATGGAGATGTGTGTTTAACAGCTTTTGTTAAGAAACCAGTGTAAAACTGTTGTAATGACAGTAACCAGGTTAAAACATCACAGATAGATCAGAAGAGTCCGAAACGCACGTTTCCAGCATGGAGCTGTGTGTTTAACAGCTTTTGTTAAGAAACCAATGTTAAACTGTTGAAATGACAGAAAAAAGGTTAAAACATCACAGAA
>NW_023265697.1:0-1202 GCF_013103735.1 Etheostoma cragini
AACCACTGAGATACGGGCTTAAATAGACATGGGGAGACCCATCCTTTTTTCCGGGCAGTCATTTAAATGAAGTAGTGAAGACTTAGACCAGTAAATTTTAAAACCTGGTAAGCTTCAATACTCTTTGCATAGAGATAGAACGTGAGGAAGAGAAGGAGATGGGTTTTCGAAAAGACCAAAACATTGTCCGCAAATACAACAAATTCTTGTAAAATATGGACGTTTGGTAAGGTGCCTTTGTTGTTGTTGAAGCTAAAAGTCTTCTTTGTCAAAATGGACAAATTAACATTTTCAAGAACCTTAACCAAGTGTAGTTTTGCTAAAATGTAATGTTTTTTTGGATGTTTACAGTAAAAAAACTTTTTAACTGAGTTGTAATTTTTAGGTTCACAATTGAATAGCCCATTTGCTGCTTTTAAAACTGTCCAGTTATAGTAGTTTCACTCAGGGAAAGTAAGGTCAGAAAACTGTTTATTTTGTTTAAAAACAATTATTCTTTAAATCTTCCCAGGATAATTCAGGGCTGCTTAAAAGCAAGCACAAGTGGAAAGTGTCCTCTGTTTGCTGTACAAGCGCTTCAGGGTGAGGACACCTTGTATCTATAATGAACTTTTAGGATCAGGGTTTGACAGTGAGATCAACACTCTCTCTAAATAACCCAGAGGCAACAACACTTAAAAGATGCTGCAGGAAAAACGTAATAGGCCCTGTTACGACCATAGTTTATGCCTAGGGGAAGCTAGGAAGTAACATGTACTCCTGATAAATAAAAATAAAAACGCCAAAGGCACCGGACCAAGCATCCGTATTTTATGAGATGGGAGTGAGAATGTGTTGTGTTTGCGGACAATGTTTTGGTCTTTTTAGAAAACTCATCTCAGTCTCTTCCTCACCTTCTATCTCCATGCGAAGAGTATGGAAGCTCACCAGGCTTTACAAATAACTGGTCTAAGTCTGCACTACTTTATTTAAAGGACTGCCCGGAAAAATGGATGGGTCTCACCATGTGGGTTAAATGTTTGCCAGATTCAAAACAGGGGAAAAAAATATGAGACATATTTGTGATCATTGAATAAAAAACCATAAATAAAAGTGTTAATTTTCAATTTTGCAGGAAGACAACACAAGGGTTAATAGTTCAGCTGAAATATCATCCATGCCTTACTACTTCAAAATCTATGGACTTCAGCAAAAGTGACAAC
>NW_023265698.1:0-1669 GCF_013103735.1 Etheostoma cragini
TTTTCTTTATCTATTTTCTTTTCTTTGTTGAAGTGATGTGGGTAGCCCAGAACGTCAGTTAAAACCACTCTGTAGCTTGCTAAACTGTCATGGGTTTTACTGCCTCGTTGTCTTCAAAAAGCGTTCTGCTACGATAACTAAGATCATGTTTCATCAAGTTACGGTCACGTCGTAACTACGAGAGTTATGACGTGAGATTTCTTTGGAGAGAAAGAGGGAGAGAGAGAGAGACATATTTATCGTTGTTGCTGTGTGTCTTATTGTATAACTGATAGATGTGCAGATTGTTTATTACTTGTCCAGCCATGTGTTGATATTCAGGTTGTTTGCTAGCAACATACAATTGCCAGTATAAGACAAGCCTGTGGAGCCACATGCTTATGCTTATGTTTGCTCCCTTATGGATATGGGTGCTGTAATCGATGTGCCTTATTCTCAATTTGTGCTACTGAGCAATATGTTAATTATTAAAGAGAAATTAATGTAATTCTTAGTATTGTTTCTTGTTATATGCTGGTGGCTATACTATTTAGTTTTGGTAAATAATGTTCAGCTTATTAATACACATTATTATTTGCCTACATTTCAGAACCACATCCAACTTCACATGTAACGTCAAATACGACTTCATAGTTAACTTCATGTTTGAGTTGTAAATAAATCTTCCTGGATCTCATAGTCAAGACATCTCTGGGTCAAGTTCTTACCTGACACCCCAGAGCGTGTCAGTGTTTCAGCGGCCAGTTTAATAGTTCTTACAAGCCTATTGTCTATATTTCTGTAATATAATTAACATTGTTAAATTTTTAAAAAACTATTTCAGCTTGTATAGGCCTATCAGTGCTTTCTGAACATATGGAAAACACTTTTAAAAATACCATGTCAACACCAAAAACCGTGATAATTTTAGTCACTATAACCGTGGGAATACATTTTCATACTGTTACATCCCTAGCTGCATTACAGTAAAGTGATGTAATTGTTTGAACTTACCAGACTTAGTTGCTGTGTTAGTATTTGCCTTTACCCATTGAGTCATTGGATCCACATTATTGGTGATTATCAACAACAGTATCTGCATTGCTTTAATCGCGTCAGTTTGATCGTGGGATCATATGTGTTTAATCGTGTTACTTACACTATTGACATTACCCAACAGTGTAGAGTTGTAGGCACCAACAACGCTTATTTCCATCATCAATATGGCCAAAATAACCAATACTATTGCTTTGTACCTGTTGTGGAAGTCCCAGATAGGAAGAAAAATCAATCAGCGTTGTGTCCTGCTTAATAAAATCATCATTCTAGACCAGCATGGGAAATTCCACTCCCTTCTCCAGGTAGAAAATAAAACATCTGGATGACCGCTGCTTCCAGCACTATTTGAGGTACAGATTAAGCCGTTTAAAAGTATGCCAAAATTATTACACTATGATAACAATTTGTAAAAAGTCTGAATTCATACTGTCAAGTCTGTCTACAAGATGACAAGCAAACAACTGTTAAATCCTTGTTTTCTGACTAAAGTTAGGATTGATCAGGGCTATGCTAGCATTGTAGCAGCTATCTAATCTAAATCTAACTAGAAATGTAAGCCTAGAGATTGATGCATACAACAAAGGTCACTTGAAGACTCTAGATACATGTACCGAGGAGTTGTGAAGATTTT
>NW_023265699.1:0-855 GCF_013103735.1 Etheostoma cragini
GACCTGGGACAGGAAGGGAGGGGCGGGACTGGAGACACGGAGTGAGGAGATATTCAGAGGGGAGACATTTCATCACACATGGGGTGTGTCAATAATTTAGATAAAATGGATGAACTTAAACCTAAAAATAAACTGGTTAGTCAACTTGAAAACTTTCCGTTATTGAGTGCAAGGCTACAGAGATAATGAGATTGTCTTTAATGTTTAACATGAAATTACCAGCACCAGACTCCATGTAAATAATCACTACTTTTAGTGTGTATAGAGCAGCATATCTCCACCAGACTCCATGTAAATAATCACTACTTTTAGTGTGTATTGAGCAGTATATCTCCACCAGACTCCATGTAAATAATCACTACTTTTAGTGTGTATAGAGCAGCATATCTCCACCAGACTCCATGTAAATAATCACCACTTTTAGCGTGTATAGAGCAGTAATGATTATTTACATGGAGTCTGGTGTTTTTCATCTGAGTATTTAAAAAAAGCTTTTGCTGCACTGATGGACGAACTTAAACCTGAAAATAAACAGGGACTTAATTAGTTAACAGGGAAACTTACAAATATTGAATGCAATATTTAGCAATGTAAACAGATAATAAACTGCATCATCATCATAAAGATGTAATAAAACGTGTTTTAAATATCAAATAAAATGAAAGTGTTTTTACTGAGACGTATGCGTCGTCGTTATTCCCAAGGATCCATGTTAAAAAGAACATAAATGGATTAAAGGTCTGTGTATATTTGGGTCATTTGAACTTTGGGTCATGAACATAAGTATACACCCCCCTATGTTAAAATACAGGGACATAAGTATACACCCCCCTATGTTAAAATACAGGGACATAA
>NW_023265699.1:961-1135 GCF_013103735.1 Etheostoma cragini
CCCCCCCCCCCCCCCCCCCCCCCACCAAGCTGGGAATCAACCCAAACCTGTGTGGATGAAGAAGTGGGCCGCGTTCAAATGCTGGGTCGACCGCAGGAAACACCGCAGACAAGACATCGACACAGGTAACACCTGATGTAGAGAAAGATTATAGAAACTCGGATCATTATTCTA
>NW_023265700.1:0-1059 GCF_013103735.1 Etheostoma cragini
GATGGGTTACCTGTAGGATGGGTTACCTGTAGTATGGGTTACCTGTAGGATGGGTTACCTGTAGGATGGGTTACCTGGTGAATGGGTTACCTGGGTTACCTGGGGGATGGGTTCTATAATCATGAAATAAAGAATAAAGGGAGTTTCCGGACCTTTCCGTCGCTGGTCCGAGTCTTCTTGCAGAAGGTTTTCTCTGCGTCTTCGATCCAGATCACGGACGGCTGCAGCTCACCTGCTACCTGGGGGGGGGGGCACACGGACCAATCACAGGCCAGGAGATTTAGGAAAAAAAACATCTGAATATTGTTAGGAAAAATATATGAAAATATTCTTAGAAACAAAGTCAGAATATATTTAGAAAACATTTTGAATATGTAAGGAAAAATGTCAAATATTTTCAAAATAAAAGTTGAGTCTTTTTAGAAAAAAGAATATTTAAAAAACAAAACAATCTGAATATTTATAGAAAATAAAAGTCAAAATATTCTAAGAAAAAAAATCAGAATATATTCAGAAAACATTTTGAATATTTTAGAAAAAAAGTCAAATATTTTCAAAATTAAAGTGAAATATTTTTAGAATATTTTAGGAAATAATGTTGTAATATCTTCGATATTACAAATATTATGAGAAAACAGTTTCTCCGTTATCTCCGGGTCTTTGTCGTCTGGACAGACCTTGAAGATGTGCTGCAGCAAGTGGGCGGGGCTCAGGTGGGCGGGGTTTAGGCGGTCAGGCCTCAGGTGGGCGGGGCTTATGTGGAACAGGTGCGCTCCGGTCTGGCTGCAGACGGCGTGCACCAACATCTTCTTCCCCACGCCGGACGGACCGGCCAGCAGCAGAGGGTTCAACACCGGGAACCTCCCCCACACAGCAGGGGAGCCTGCACACGCACACACACACGCACGCACGCACACACACACACACACTTTAGCTCTTAATGTTTAATATGTGTGTTTGTTATATACACTGTATGTGTGTCGCTCTGTGTGTGTGTGTGTGTGTGTGTGTGTGTGTGTGTCTCTGTGTGTGTGTGTGTGTGTGTGTGTGTGTGTGTGC
>NW_023265701.1:0-5028 GCF_013103735.1 Etheostoma cragini
AGCAGCTCTCACGCTCTGAAGACCACCTCCATCTTCTCCAGAGGGTCCAGTCCCTAAACACCAACCACCCTCCACCCATCAAGGACTGGACAGACGTCAATGTCCGTCAATCATATGAGGGGACTGTGGTGAGAGTTGTGGCTCAGCTGGAGGAGACGCTCAGTAAGGAGATGAACAAGCTGTTTGAGTCTGAGCTGAAGAGGGTCCAGCAGTATGCAGTGGATGTGACTCTTGACCCTGATACGGCGAATCCTCAACTCATCCTGTCTCATGGTAGAAAACATGTCTGTGTTGGTGATGTGTGGAAGAATCTTCCAGACAACCCAGAGAGATTTTCTGATTGTGTTTATGTTTTAGGAAAACCGAGTTTCTCTTCAGGCAGATTTTACTTTGAGGTTCAAGTTAAAGGAAAGACTAAATGGAGTCTAGGAGTGGCCAGAGAGTCGATCAACAGGAAGGGAAAAATCACACTGAGCCCTCAGGATGGTAACTGGACGATATTGTTGAGAAATACAAATGAGTACAAAGCTCTTGCTGGCCCTGGTGTCCTTCTCTCTCTGAAGTCTCCTCCTCAGAATGTGGGGGTGTTTGTGGACTATGACGAGGGTCTGGTCTCCTTTTATGACGTAGATGCTGCAGCTCTTATCTACTCCTTTACTGGCTGCTCCTTCACTGAGAAACTCCTCCCATTCTTCAATCCTGGTCTGAATGATGGTGGAGAAAACTCTGCCCCTCTGATCATCTCTCCTGTCGATCCCACTGAGTAGAGTGATTATCTTTTAGATTTTAGGTCGTAAATTTGTTACTTCAGGTTCAATTTGACGAAATCAAAAAAAATAAAATTTTTAAAAACTTGGACTTTAGTTTCTAAGATTTCACTTGGACTTAAGCTTGACAATGTTATAGGAGCACTGTGTAATACATTTACTGTATTAAATAATCCTTTTCTGACACTGATGCTAAAGTCAGTATTTTCTCCTTTGGAATTTCCATTCGGATCTGAAATGCCATGAAAGCACCAACCAAACAAATCGGATCAAAAGAGATAGATTGGTTCATCCGGACCTAAATAACCTTGGCATCTTTCTAAAGAGTTGCATAACTAGAGGTGTGGTAAAACGCGAGTAAATATTGGAGAATCTAAAAGATGGAGACGGCTTAGAGCCCAAAAGGACTTTATCGCCCATTTCCAGCAGTATCCATCCCACACGCTGTTACTCTACCAACTGAAGTTAGTTGCATTCAGTAACTTCTTCTGTGTTTTTTGCCGTGGCAGCCGCAATAGCAGTTACCCGCGGAAACACCGGTACAAATACAGGTTTTTTCTCTCATACTGAACAACATCATGCTGTGTTAATAGTTAAAACTGTTGGCAGAAGTGTGTCAGAAGTGTGGACCGGCGGCCCCTAATGAGAACAGCTCTAGGTCAAGTGTCCCCATTTTAAGTTTTACAAAAATAAAAACGTGACGTGTATTGGAAGTATATATTTTTCTGAGCTGAAAATGTCCCCGGATTTTGTCCGGGGACATTTGACCAATCTGGTCACCCTAACCAACTAGCACTGGTCATTGCTGCTGAAAACAACACAGACGGGACAAAATGTTGCAGGGAACAACTCATGATCTGACAGTGTTTTACTGAGCGGTGGATTGGTTTGGCAAGAAAAAACTGGAGCGTTCTATGAAATGACGCATTTAAAAACAATTGATCGTGGGAAGTCAAAATCTTGATTGTGATTAAAATTTGATTATTTATGCAGCCCTATTTAGACACTTATATAACTGAATATTTGTTGTTTAATGACATGCACCAACCTTTATGCAAACCCTTACTTGGCTGCAAACTGGTGCAACAATTTCCAATATGATAATTAACTCTCCAATCCCGTCGGATCCAACATTGTTATTAAATTTTAAGCATGATGTGGTGTCAATCCTTTAAGAAAACAGACAATATAATGTATAATGTATACAGTATAATTCTTGTCCAGGGTAGAAGATCTTTCTTGTAATGTAAAAACTAGTTATGGGTCTTCAAAGTCTTACAGGTTATATCATCTTGTTAATGTATATGTTTATTTTATACTTTGTTCCAAAAGGGGCAAGCTTTTTGATAAGTCTGATGTTGCAAAAATAATTTAACAACATCAATTCTGTCTTAAATACAGTTATTAATTTTAAAGCATTGTATTGTACATTAGATTAGAAAAGGAGCCTTTATACTGTTCCGATACCGGGGCGTTGATGTATCAGGGAGGAATGAGGTGATTTAAAATTTGAATTTTTTTTTGTTGGTCCTAATTTAGTAGATATTTGTTTATTATGTTGCCCTTTAAACTGGTAAAAGGTTACTTCTTTGGGTTTGGTTATTGTTTTTATGACTTAAGGGGATAAGAAAAAAGTAGATGAGTTTGCATATATTTTATTTTGACATGTAACTGTTCATACCTTTAATAAAAGAAATTAAGTTACTGAGTTTTTGACTTTATTTGAAATCTATTGCACCTGCAGGCTTATTTTAAAGAACTAAAAACTCACTAAATACTAGCACGATATATAACTTATTCTCATGTTTTTTTTATCTGTTACCTGTCTTATTGTTTTTGGCGTATTCTGTTTTAGATTGGTCCGGTTATTTAGTATGTTTTTATCTTATGTTGTTATCTATGTACAGCACTTTGGGGCAGTAGTGACTGTTTGTAATATATAAACATATATGTATTATATATGTGCTATATAAATAAACCTTGACTTTGACCTTGACTTTGGTCCAGTATATTGGACCTAAGTCTGTATCCTTGACATTCATCTTCCAGGATTGCTCCCGTGGAGCAGGAAATCTCGGACAGATGGACGTATTCTCCGTTTCCTTCTGCTTTTTTGTGTTTTAATTTGAATTAATTTAATTTTAAAGGACCATAGTTAACCCCTGTTCACCATTTGTTAACCACCGTTGACCATTTGTTTTTCTGGGTCAAACTTTTGTTGGAACATTTTTGTCACCTGATTTTTTTGAGATTTTTCCTGATGTTTGTCACTTTTTTCCCAGTTTTATTTTGTTTTTTTGCCGACGTTTCACCTTCACCTAATGTTTTGAGCTTTTTCCCGATGTTTTCGTCAGTTTTTGGGTTTATTTTGGTAATTGTTTTGCCAACATTTTTGAAGCTTTTTCTGTCATTTTAGTCACTCCTTTTTCCTTTTTTTTTTTAAAAATGCCATAACATAAATAAATCATCCGAGTAGTGAACTGATCATTCATTTTACTTGTGAAGACCGTTTTCTTTTACATTTTGGTTGAAATAAACCCAAATTTCCGATACAGAAACGTTTCGAAAATGGGTCAAATTTTACCCGAGGACACCAGGAGGGTTAACTGCTTGAGACAGCTAGACTATCTGTAATCCTATGTTTTTAGTCCGTAACTTACAATTTCAAATCACGACTCACGACTTGGTAGCGTTCCAGGCAAAGTCCCCACAAACCCTTCTAGCTAGCATTAGCATTTGCTAGCAGCTACCTATCGTGGTCATTAGCTAGCGCTAGCTAGCTGATACTATCGATTTCTAGCAACATATTTTGGGCTTTATTTAAAAAGCATAATCTGTAGTAGTACACAATCGTATGTGTATTGTTTTGATTACAATGTGCGGAGTTACTTTACGTGGCCTATTCAAGTCTATTTATCTTTATTTCTCACCGCCGTCTGTACGGCATCAACACGGGTCGACATTGTTGTTTATGTGTGTGTGACGTCAGAACTGTAACTGGGAGAACAACAATAGGGTACTTTTACGGGTAGGACGTTGTGAAAACCAGAGTTAGGGGTCACCCAGAACGCAGCATAAAACAAGACAAGACAAGGGAACAAAACAGACTACTACAAAATAAAACAGGAAACAGAACATATAGACACGTGCGATCGTGACACTGTGTGATGTTTTGGCTTTTCAAAAATAAAAAGCTGCTTGTCTCTATGGCAGAAAATGCTGTGACAGCCCCTTTAGAAATTAATAAAATCATATCTGCTGGTGATGAAGTTTGGGTTGGCCACTGGTGTTTAAGATATGTAAAGGAGGAAGGATAACTGTGCAGGAAGTCCTGCCTTCTTGCCTGCTGGGATTTATTTCCTGATATGAATGTCACGGCAAAGAGAGGCAGAGATTAGCTTCACTTCCTCAAATAAAACTTAAATCTTGTCAGAGGGACAGTAGAGCGGAAGTTGAGTCTCTTTGTTTCTCTCTTAAGAAATATTCAAGAGTACATCGAGGCTTTCTCCACAACATAGCAGTATCTCTGGTGAGTAAAACTGTAATAACATGAATATATATAATATTATAATGTTTCCTGTTACATTAAAAAGCAAAATAAATGTCTGCCATGTTGGGAGCTCTCACTATATTTATACGTGTCCTTTAATAATAAAGTATGGAAAACACACATTAAATATTTGGATTACATTTGTAATTATAGGCTTTCTAATGTTGGTATGTGTCTTCTGTCAAGCAGCTGAGCAATACGACTCTTTGACCAAAGGCAACGCTTCTCAAACAGGAACTTTTGTAAGTAAATTATCTAGTTAATGTTGTTATGCTTAAGGTTTTGGTCATTGAAAAACACAACATAAGTCATTCAGATGCACCAGTGTTTGTGCGCACAATGCTTTTAATGTCCAGTCGCCACAAGCTGTTGTAAAAAAAAAAAAACTTTTAAAATGTTTAGGAGGCCGATAATATACATAACAATAATACAATAACTGTAACACGGTCGGTGTTGACATTTGGATTGACACTAACAGTTGTTGTTGTGTAATATAAAACAACTTGTCGACGACTTGAAAACCAAAACCTGTTGGGACTTTCCTGCCGTGACTCATGACTAGTTTCCCCAGATTATTTTTGGTAAATTCCCAACAGGAACTTAGTCACACCTCTTTTGGTAGTTAGCCTGGCTCAGTTTTGGTTTTCTTCCAAATTATTCAATTTGATTACGCTCCTTTTCAAAAGGGGGGGCGGGGGGGGGGGGGGGGGG
>NW_023265702.1:0-192 GCF_013103735.1 Etheostoma cragini
AGTAGAGAGACAGTAGATGAAGTTAAGAGGAAGAACGTCGGCCATCTTTAATCAGGTTTAATCAGCTGATGTGATTTAGTTTCAGACCTTTGTCTGCAGATATGATGCTCCACACACAGCATATCTGTGTGTGTGTGTGTGTGTGTGTGTGTGTGTGTGTGTGTGTGTGTGTGTGTGTGTGTGTGTGTGTGT
>NW_023265702.1:240-1657 GCF_013103735.1 Etheostoma cragini
AGAGCAGATCTTATTATATAAGTGATCTGCAGTGTGTAGGAGCAGCTTTCTATTAATGGAGAACCAGATCATCTACAGTCAGAATACACACTACACTACATATAGATATACTGCATACAATACTGCATACACCATGTATATATATATATATATATATACTGCATTCAATACTGCATTCATTAGGGGGGCAGTAGCTCTGCAGTCCGTAGGGAGTTGGGTTGGGACCTGGAGGGTCACTGGTTCAAATCCCCATATGGACCAAAGAGTAGGGACTGTGGATTGGTGGCTGGAGAGAGTCCACCTCAGGGTGCTGGTTCAGCTGGCAGCCCCCCCACTCTGACATCTCTCCATTAGTGCTTGTACAGATCCTGTGTGTGTGTGTGTGTGTGTGTGTGTGTGTGTGTGTGTGTTTATGACCTCATGTGACAGGTAGAAAGCAGCGATGCCGAGCGGCCAGAAGCAGCAGAGCATGGAGAACACGCTGAGGCCCAGGTGGCTGCTGGGAGGCATCAGCAGGAAGGCATCCTCGCTCTCTGATTGGCTGGAGGAATCACTCTGGACACACACACACAGACAGAGACCCACACACACACACACACAGAGACACACACACACACACAAACAATATTCATATTTTTCCTATTTTTCCAATTTATTTCCTCCTGAAGATGAAATACGTCCTCACCTCCAGCTCCTGGAACTCGTCGTCCTCACCGATGTCGTAGGACAGCGTGGAGATCTTTACGTCCTCATCGATGTCGTAGGACAGCGTGGAGATCTTTACGTCCTCATCGATGTCGTAGGACAGCGTGGAGACTTTTACGTCCTCACCGATGTCGTAGGACAGCGTGGAGATCTTTGGGTCCTCACCGATGTCGTAGGACAGCGTGGAGATCTTTACGTCCTCATCGATGTCGTAGGACAGCGTGGAGATCTTTACGTCCTCATCGATGTCGTAGGACAGCGTGGAGATCTTTACATCCTCACCGATGTCGTAGGACAGCGTGGAGATCTTTACGTCCTCATCGATGTCGTAGGACAGCGTGGAGACTTTTACGTCCTCATCGATGTCGTAGGACAGCGTGGAGATTTTTACGTCCTCATCGATGTCGTAGGACAGCGTGGAGATTTTTATGTCCTCATCGATGTCGTAGGACAGCGTGGAGATCTTTGGGTCGTAGGACAGCGTGGAGACTTTTACGTCCTCACCGATGTCGTAGGACAGCGTGGAGATTTTTACGTCCTCATCGATGTCGTAGGACAGCGTGGAGATCTTTGGGTCCTCGCCAATGTCGTAGGACAGCGTGGAGATCTTTGGGTCCTCGCCAATGTCGTAGGACAGTGTGGAGATCTTTGGGTCGTAGGACAGCGTGGAGACTTTTACGTCCTCGATGTCGTAGGACAGCGTGGAGATCTT
>NW_023265702.1:1763-2221 GCF_013103735.1 Etheostoma cragini
CGTAGGACAGCGTGGAGATCTTTGGGTCGTAGGACAGCGTGGAGATCTTTGGGTCGTAGGACAGCGTGGAGATCTTTGCGTCCTCGATGTCGTACACCTCCCTGGCGTTGGGGCGGAGTCCCTCGATGAACGTTGTCTCGCAGCAGCCGCCCCCCCCGCCCCCCACCACCGTCTGGAGGGGGTGGAGAGCACCTGGGTTCAGGATCTGGTGGGGGGCCCTACTTCCTCCTCTTAACAGAAGATAAGATGCGCAAGATACATCATATACACAATATTACATAAGGTACATAAGATAAGATACTTGACACACCAAACTCCATTCAAATATTTGCCAATTTATACCTGTCCACCTTGCTGTCCCCTCCTCCTCGTCCTCCTCGTCCTCCTCGTCCTCCTCCTCCTCCTCCTCCTCCTGCTCCTCCTCGTCCTCCTCCTCGTCCTCCTCCTCCTCGTCCTCC
>NW_023265702.1:2275-2684 GCF_013103735.1 Etheostoma cragini
CTCCTCCTCCATCTCCTCCACCTCTTCCTCCTCGTCCTCCTCGTCCTCCTCCTCCTCCTCCTCTCATATTCGGACCTGGATCCTGCAGCGTGGAATACAGCAACAGCCGCTGGGTGTTATAGACACCATTTTGTCTGCAGGTGTCTCCTCCTCCTCTCGGCGAGTCTCCCCCCTCCTCTCCTCCCTCCATCCCTCCCCCCTCAGAGGCGTCTCTTAGAGAGGTCAGAGGTCAGAGGTCAGATAACGCAGGATGACCTCTCCTGAAAAACAGAAACAGAAAAAACTACTTCAGGACATTCTCACAGACAAGGTCGTAAAATACAATAAGATACAGGTGAAAGTCTGGTGTTTTCTCCTTAACTTCTCCAGGACATGAACACCTGTTTCCTGGTGAAAGTCTGGTGTTTTC
>NW_023265703.1:0-4164 GCF_013103735.1 Etheostoma cragini
TCCTGTCTGTCTCCCTCCTGTCTCCCTCCTGTCTGTCTCAGTGTGCCGGGCGAGGACGAGGACTCAACATGTGGAGACAGGAAAGGTAACGAGAGACAGAGACCTGTCAACACAAAGGAACTGTCCCTTAAACTCCTTAATAACTTCTTTAAGGGACCTTAACATCTTAAAGGGACCTTAACTTCTTAAAGGGACCTTAACATCTTAAAGGGACCTTAACATCTTAAAGGGACCTTAACTTCTTAAAGGGACCTTTACTTCTTTTTTGCAAATTAATTATTTTAAGATTATTTTATTCCATACCATGGGTCCACCACCTGAGGGAGGAACCATTGGGGTCGGGTGCGCTGCCAAATGGGTGGTGGTGAAGGTCAGGGGCCTCGACGGACCAGACCGGGGCAGCAGAGGCTCTGGGGACGTGGACTGTCTCCTCTCTGTGGGGGGAGGGGCCGAACTTGTGCGGGAGGTGGCGCTCTACCAGTTAGATCTGGCGGGGCTTACATCTACGCACAGTCTCGGTTCTGGAACCATACTCCTGGATAGGGGTTGGACTCTGTCCTACTCTGGAGTTGCCCAGGGTGTGAGGCGCCGGGCGGGTGTGGGGATACTCACAAGCCCCCGGCTGAGCGCTGCTGCGTTGGAGTTTACCCCCAGGTGGAGGAGACCCTCTCGTCCACCTACGCCTATGGGTGATGGGGGGGAAAACTCTGACTGTTGTTTGTGCAATTGCAACAAACAACAGTTCGGAGTATTCGGCCTTCTTGGAGACCTTAAATGGAGTCCAGTATGGTGCTCCAGTAGGGGACTCCATTGTTCTGTTGGGGGACTTCAACGCACACGTGGGTGATGATGGAGATACTTGAGGAGGCTGATGGGAGGAACGGGTCCCTGATATAAACCAGATTGGTTGTCTGTTGTTGGACTTCTGCGCAAGTCATGGATTGTCCATCACAAACACCATGTTCGACCATAGGGATGCTCACAAGTTTACGTGGTACCAGAGCACCCTAGGCCAAAGGTCAATGATCGATTCTATAATCGTTTCATCTGATCTGAGGCCGTATGTTTTGGACACTCAAGTGAATTGAGGGGCAGAGCTGTCAACTCGTCACCAACTGGTGGTGAGTTGGGTCAGGGGATGGGGGAGGACGCTCTGGGTGGGGGGTGGGGGGGGCTGTCTTGGTTGACACGCCTCTTCAACATTGAGTGGAAGTCTGGGACGGTGCCTAAGGAGTGGCAGACCGGGGTGGTGGTTCCCCTCTTGAAAAAGGGGGACCAGAGGGTTTGTGTCACTTACAGTGGTATCACACTTCTCAGCCTCCCTGGTAAAGTCTAGTCCAAGGTGCTGGAGAGGAGGGTTCGGCCGATAGTCGGACCTCGGATTGAAGAGAATTCCGTCCTGGTCGTGGAACAACGGATCAGATCTTCCTGGCAGTATGCCCAACCAGTCTACATGTGTTTTGTGGAACTGGAGAAGGCGTATGACCGGGTCCCCCAGGAGAAACTGTGGGAGGTGCTGCGGGAGTATGGGGTGAGGGGGTCCCTTCTCAGGGGCATCCAATCTCTGTATGACCACAGCAAGAGCTGTGTCCGGGTTCTTGGCCGTAAGTCGGACTCGTTCCAGGTTCTGGAGGGTTGGCCTCCCCCAGGGCTGCGCTTTGTCACCAATCCTGTTTGAAATATTTATGGACAGGATATCAAGGCATAGTCAGGGCGGGGAGGGGTTGCACTTTGGTGGGCTCAGGATCTCATCGCTGCTTTTTGCAGATGATGTGGTCCTGATGACATCATCGGTCTGGGACCTTCAGACCTCACTGGATCAGTTCTCAGCGGAGTGTGAAGCGGCTGGGATGAGGATCGGCACCTCTAAATCTGAGGCCGTGGTTCCCCAGCCGGAGCTGGTTGATGTGGCTCAGGAAAGGGAAGTTTGGGGTCACCTGCTGGAGCTGCTGCCCCCGCAACCCGATACCAGATAAACGGCCGAAGATGGATGGATTAGATTATTTTATATGTGCGTTCATATATTAAGTATAACTGAGCCATGATGACTAGATTTTATGTAGATGTCGTCATTATATCAGGACTTGATTTGATTCAGTGATCAGAAACAAAGTGAGTGATAAAATGGACGTGAAATTTTGCCTTTGCATGACTTCTTACAATATCTTATATCTTGTAGAAATAACAACAACAACAACAACAACAACAACAACAACAATGTATACTTTATTAATCCCACAAGGAATTAAAGGAAGGGGGAAATTACAATGTACACTCTTATTGTTACACACATGTTTAGGTCCTATACACTGGGGTTCAAAAGTTTGGGTCCCCCAGGTAAAAATGTGTATTAATATCATAAAGAAGAAAGAAAAGATGAAAAATCTCAAACGATCAAATGACAGATTAGACATTCATAAAATATGTCACAAAAAGTTACATTTATTTCACCATTTACACTTTCAACATAACAAAACAGAAAGATGGCGTCTGCAAAAGTTTGGGCCCCCCGCAGAGTTAATACCTTGTACCCCCCCGCCCCCCGCAGAGTTCAAACTTTGACCCCCCATCGCCAGGCAAGAGTCTTTAATTCTTGTTTGAGGTCTCTTTGCCCATTCTTCTTCCAGAAGTCTTCCAGTTCTTTGAGGTTTCTGTTCCTTTAATGTCTATCCATAGATTTACATTATGTTGAGGTCAGGAGATTGTGAAGGCCATGGCAAAACCTTCAGTTTACCCCTCTGATGTAATCCAGCATAGATTTTGAGGTGTGTTTAGGATCATTCTCCATTTGTACAAGCCGTTCTCTCTTTAACTTCAGCTTTTTCACAGATGGTATCAAGTTAGCTCCAAAATCTGCTGAAATGTTATTGAATCCATTTTTCCTTCTACTCGTGAAATGTTCCCTGTGCCACCGGCTGCAATACAACCCCCCCATTGGCTGCAATACACCCCCCTCCCTCCCCCCTCCCCGTGGTTCACAGCTGGACACAGGTTCATTTCATTAAATTCTGTTCCTTTCTTCTCCAAACGTACCTTTGCTCATTCCGGCCAAAAAGTTCTACTTAAACTTTATCGGTCCACAGAACCTGTTCCCACAATGCATCACATTTTATCTTAGCAAGTCTCAAGTGGGGCTGGGCATGAATGTAATATCTTACCAAACAGTACACGTTTAATTGGATGTAATAATTAACGGGATCATAGTTCACTGCTTTGGACACCGGTTGTTTATCTGGTCCGGGGTTTTGCAATAATATGCCCTGTCAATTAAAAAACTAACCTATTAACTTCATGATATTATCTTCCAACATACTGCCAAGCCCTAGAATTAAGGTGTAAACATATACAAATTACCAATGATTGTTTAACTACATTTGGTTTCTGTAAAATAGAAGTATTATAATATCAAACTCCAACTTCCTTATTTAATCGTTACAGTAATGAATACCGTGTCCGTGTGTCTGTGTGTGTGTGTGTGTGTGCGTGTGTGTGTGTGTGTGTGTGTGTGTGTGGGTGTATTATTGCATTTTTCTTGTCTGAAGGGGATGGGCTAATGCTGAGCCTCGGGGCGGGTCCTCTTACTTCCTGTTTCTAGTTTCTTTCACTTTCCAGAGTCCGTGTCTCAGTTCTTTCTCTCGACGTGGATCTAGTAGAGCTATCTGGTCTCTGGTCTCTGGTCTCCTGGTCTCTGATCGTCTGTCTGGATCTCCAGCTGTGATTCTTTAGTTTCAGAGAGAGAGATTCAGCTCATTTCTAAAGGAGGTAAAACACAGTGTGTGTCTGTGTGTTTGTGTATGTGTGTGTGTATGTGTGTGTGTGTGTGTGTGTGTGTGTGTGTGTGTGTCTGCTTCCTGTCAGGTGGAGCTGTGACTCATTAAGAAACAACTTGCTGTTTGAGACTTTTTGAGGGGGGGGAGTGGGGGGGGGGGGGGGGGGGGGGTGCTGTCGTAAATCAGACCGTCGTCTCCAGCAGCAGGAAGTCAGACCCAACAGGACTCTACTGTTTCCTCTGGAGCCTTTCAGAATAAAAGCCTCTGTTACTGTTGTAGTGCTGTGTGGAGGAGGAGGCCCAGGACAGGAAGCTGGGACTGAGTCTTAATGGAGTCTTGTCTCCATTAGAGGACAGAAAGATTAAGTGGATATGACACATGCCTTTGGTGTAGG
>NW_023265704.1:0-1164 GCF_013103735.1 Etheostoma cragini
CACACACACACAGACACACACACACACAGACACACAAACACACACAGACACACACACACACACACACACACACACACAGACACACACACACACACACACAGACATACACACAGACAACCCACCAGAGCAAACTCGACCCAGCGTTCTTTGGTGACGTGGTTAATCACCGTTGATCTTCTGTCCATCATCTTATAAGCCCCGCCCTACCAATCTGATTGGTCCAAAACGGTACAACGTGAAGATAACATGAGGACAACATGAGGACACCATGAAGATAACATGAGGACAACATGAAGACAACATGAGGACAACATGAGGACACCATGAAGATAACATGAGGACAACATGAAGACAACATGAAGATAACATGAGGACAACATGAGGACAACATGAAGAAAACATGAAGACAACATGAGGACAACATGAAGATAACATGAGGACAACATGAAGACAACATGAAGAAAACATGAAGACAACATGAGGACAACATGAAGACAACATGAGGGCAACATGAGGACAACATGAAGACACCATGAAGATAACATGAGGACAACATGAAGACAACATGAAGATAACATGAGGACAACATGAAGAAAACATGAAGATAACATGAGGACAACATGAAGAAAACATGAAGATAACATGAGGACAACATGAAGAAAACATGAAGATAACATGAGGACACCATGAAGAAAACATGAAGATAACATGAGGACAACATGAAGACACCATGAGGGCAACACACTGAAACTCTGAGAAACAAAGCGAAGCTGCAGGAAGGAGGTGGAGGTGAAGAGGAGGGTGGATTCTAGAGATGGAGATGAAGAGGAGGGTGGATGCCAGAGATGGAGATGGAGAGGAAGAGGAGGGTGGATTCTAGAGATGGAGATGGAGAGGAAGAGGAGGGTGGATGCCAGAGATGGAGATGGAGATGAAGAGGAGGGTGGATGCCAGAGATGGAGATGGAGAGGAAGAGGAGGGTGGATGCCAGAGATGGAGATGAAGATGAAGAGGAGGGTGGATGAAGATGGGCCGCAGGCAGGAAAACAGCGAGGCCAGTCTCTGAGACAATCAGGGACGGTGAGGCACATAAACGGGGATCAAAGCCAGCCATCTGGCACTTTAACAGGCCTGCTGACATGGTTGGCAGCGTGGAGGTCCCCC
>NW_023265706.1:0-2096 GCF_013103735.1 Etheostoma cragini
CAAACAACCCATAATAATCTGCAGGTGGAGACCGCCTTCACAATAAAGGTCCTCCTTCACAATAAAGGTCCATCCATTACTCACCCTTCCTGGAACCCCCAACCCTTCCTGGAACCTCAACCCTTCCTGGAACCCCAACCCTTCCTGGAACCCCAACCCTTCCTGGAACCTCAACCCTTCCTGGAACCCCCAACCCGTCCTGGAACCCCCAACCCTTCCTGGAACCCCCAACCCTTCCTGGAACCCCCAACCCGTCCTGGACTGCCTACTACAACATCCATGAAGAAGATGAACTTAACTTACCACCTGTGCGGCCAGACGATGTGGAGAGGTTTCCTCTGGTCTTCGGGGTCTCCAGGGTTCTGGTCTATTTGTCCAGGTCCAGGTCTGGAGTCACGTGGATCTTCCTGCTCTTCACACCTGTACAAATACTGTGTTACAGATTTTAATTACATCTTTACTTTCAAGACTATTACTCAAGTAAATATTTTTTAAAGTGACTTTAAATTCTAAAAAAGTTATTTTATGGGAAGATATGTTTACTTTGAGGTACTTCCTACAACACTGCGTAGAAGAAGAAGAACAACAACAAAATGGCCGCTGCCATCCTTAAATACAATATATAACTTTATTTATGGGACATAAAGTACAACGTGTATAAATCTCTAAACACACATTGAGTTTGTAGTATTAATGACATATCGTCCTGTAGTTGATCTTTATACTCTCTCAGCTGGACCACTGAACACAGACCGTTACCGTGGAGACAGCGGCTCGTCCTGCGGTGTGATGATGTCATCAACGTGAGACTTCCCGCGGAGCAGTTTGTGTTTGGGCAGCAGCCTGAACCAGGAAACGGGAAGCAGACTTTGGGTCGGAGTCTTGGGACATTTTCAGGGGAATCACAGCGTCCAATCAGATGCTCCGGATTGTCCCGTCAAAATCGACACTTTAATTAACGCATTTTATCCATGTTGTTGACTTTTTCTTACGTTTTTGTCCATTTTTACAATGTTTGTCACTTTTTTTAACGTTTAACACCACACAACACTAACTTATTAACTTTAGTTTCAGTTATTTGGGGAATTTGTGACACACACACACACACACACACACACACAGCAGCGTCACTGACCTGCTGACGTCCGGCAGCTGCAGCGGGAAGTACAGGACGAGACACTTTGGACGGATCAGCTGATCCAGGTCTCGGGGACGGTGGTCCGGCATCTTCTTCATGAAGGAAGAGATGGAGGACAGGAAGGAGTCCATGTTGTAGGACGAGTTGAACACCACCACGTCTGATACGAGGCTGACAGAGAGACACAGAGAGACAGACACAGAGAGACAGAGACAGACACAGTCAGAGAGACAGACAGACACAGAGAGAGACAGACACAGACACAGTCAGAGAGAGAGACAGACACAGAGAGACAGACAGACACACAGAGAGACAGACACAGTCAGAGAGAGAGACAGACACACAGAGAGACAGACACAGACACAGTCAGAGAGAGAGACAGACACACAGAGAGACAGACACAGACACAGTCAGAGAGAGAGACAGACACACAGAGAGACAGACACAGACACAGTCAGAGAGAGAGACAGACACACAGACAGAGACAGAGAGACAGACACAGAGAGAGACAGACACTGACAGACAGACAGAGCTATGACTTGAGCCCGACCGACCAGGGAAGGTAAAAATTGAATCTGTAATTTTGTACTGTAATTATTAACATTCTATTAACATGTTATTAACATGCTATTAACACGCTATTAACATGCTATTAACATGTTAACATGCTAACATGCTATTAACATGCTATTAACATGCTATTAACATGCTATTAACATGCTATTAACATGCTATTAACATGCTATTAACATGTTATTAACATGTTAACATGCTAACATGCTAATATGCTTTTAACATGCTATTAACATGCTATTAACATGTTATTAACATGCTATTAAAATGGTGGACTGCTGAGCTGCAGGAGACTGCTGGGTGTCCCCTGACTGGACTGGCTAAAGTGTCCCCTAAATGGCTGAAGTGTCCCCTGACTGGCTGAAGTGTCTCCTAAATGGCTGAA
>NW_023265707.1:0-1309 GCF_013103735.1 Etheostoma cragini
TATACACACATGTACACATATATATCGCACAAATACACACATATGTCACACATATACACACATGTACACATATATATCACACATATACACACATTTACACATATATAGCACACATGTTTCACATATATCACACATATACACACATGTACACATATATAGCACACATGTTTCACATATATCACACATATACACACATGTACACATATATATCACACATGTTTCACATATATCACACATATACACACATGTACACATATATATCGCACATGTTTCACATATATCACACATATACACACATGTACACATATATATCGCACAAATACACATATATGTCACACATATACACACATATATCACACAAATACACATATATATCACACATATACACACATATACACATATATATCACAAATAATTCACATATATCACACATATACACACATGTACACATATATATCGCACAAATACACACATATGTCACACATATACACACATATACACACATATATCACACAAATACACATATATATCACACATATATACACACATATACACATATATATCACACATATACACACATATACACATATATATCACACATATATCACACATATACACACATATATATCACACATATTTCACATATATCACACATATATCACACATATACACACATATATATCACACATATACACACATATATCACACAAATACACATATATATCACACATATTTCACATATATCACACATATACACACATATATCACACATATACACACATATATATCACACATATACACACATATACACACATATACACATATATATCACAAATATTTCACATATATCACACAAATACACATATATATCACATATATATCACACATATATCACACATATATCACACATATACACATATATATATATCACACATATATCACACATATACACATATATATCACACATATATCACACATATACACATATATATCACACATATATCACACATATACACATATATATCACACATATACACACATATACACATATATATCACACATATTTCACATATATCACACATATATCACACATATACACATATATATATATCACACATATGTCACACATATACACATATATATATATCACACATATGTCACACATATACACATATATATCACACATAAACACATATATATCACACATATTTCACATATATCACACATATATCACACATATACACACATATATCACACATATATCACACATATACACATATATATATCACACATATATCACACATATACA
>NW_023265708.1:0-2665 GCF_013103735.1 Etheostoma cragini
CAAATATTTACATCTTTTTGCTGGATACTTGAGTTGCCAGCAAAAAGCTGTAAATATTTCACAATACAATATGTTGTTACAAAAAGATTTACAACATATTGTATTGTGAAGTAATTACAGCTATTACCTGGCAACTCGAGTTGCCAGGTAATAGCTGTAATTTGAAAAGAATACAAGATAATGTTGTAAACTAAATTACAATAAAATATTGTTTTCCTTCAAAAAAACAAAGCATTGCTGTAATTTATGTACAACAATAACCTGTAAAATAAATACTGTATTATACTGTAATTATTTTTACAGTTGTTAACCGTAACTTATAGTAATTTTACAAGATTTTGCTGGCAACTTTTTTGCCAGGTGTTTACTGTAAAATCTACAGTCAAATTCGTTACAGTGATGAAATATGAAATCCGCGAAATTGCGTCTGCTATACCCACCAGACTCGGTGATTTTAGAATCGTAAAATACGGCTTTCTAAAAAATCTCTGAGCTCAGAGCAGCTCTGGCTGTCTTTGCGACTGCCTGCTTCGTTTGTTTTATTCTTCATTTTGTTCCAATACCAGGTCTGTCAGTTACAGTGAAAACCGAGGATCCAGCCGGGGACAGGTCAATAAACGCAGGGACGCCTGGTCACCATAAACTAGCTGCTTTCTGGTGGTCCTCTCCTGACCTTTTTGCAGGATCCCATTCACGTAGACCAGTGGTTCCCAAACTTTCTCAGCTCAAGACCCAAAAGAGAGATTTGGTGTCTCCCCGGGACCCAACTTTACAAAAATAGACCATGAATCATTGTAACATCTACATGTTTAAACTGTGGACAAAAGACCAAACAAACCATGAATTTAAATGTATATCAGAGCTGCTAACTTTCCCCCAAACCTTGGAGTGAGATTTTTTTGGGGGGGGCAACCCATATTTGGCCACATACAAAGACATTTCTTTGGCTCTTTTAGCATCATTATCATTCAGGGTTTAAACTGGGATTTGTTATATGTGGGGGGATGGGGCTCTCCCTTGGGCCAAACATAACGAATCACATGAAGAGACAGTAGCATAATATAACAGTAGCATCAGCTGAGAAGATCTGGGTCTGTGGTGAACAGGTTTTGGGGTCCCTGGTGTAGGGACCAGGGACCCAAAGTTAAATTAATATTGAGGGATCAACTAAGACCACTGAAATTCTAATGAATGAGAAAGACTGATTTACATAAATTCTAATCCTTTAACCTTTGTGCCAATGTTCAGTAATGTTTGGCCCTCATCCTCTGTGCCCCACTTACTGTATTTACTTTTTTGGGAAAATAAAGACTATTTGTTCATTTTATGAAACATTGAATGAATTATTTACAGTTACATTTAGAGATACACAGAGGTTAGAGAAGCACCATAGTGGCCCAACGTTGCAGTATTGTGTGTGCGTATATATATGTATATATATACATATATAGTATAGCTCAAATGTGTGTCATCAGATTTCCACTCATGTTTACAACTTTGGGCACATTCTAAATATAACTCTTCCCATCTCTGTTGTCAGAGATTTGAAGAGTTGTAATATGGTCTGCTGTGCATGTTATTTCTCCGCTGATATGGTGGATCTCATTCAGACAGACACAGAGGCCCATTTGGGTCTCTGACAGAGTTTATAGGAGCTGTACGCTGCTCTTTATCAAAGAGCCATGCATGGATGCAACGTGTCACTGCCCCCCCCACAGCAGAGCGGGTCCGCTAAAATGAACTGAAGCTGTTAAGCTGCCAGCCGCGCTGCTCACCTCTATCATACTCATACTCATACTCATACTCAGAGCTCATACCTGGAGCCGGGGAAATGCACCCGGGATGGATCGTGAAAAAAATGTTCTCATTTTGCGACATTTCAAAAATTCCACAGACAGGGAGCGCTCTTGAACACGGTCACAGTCTCTGAAAGCACAACTAGTCCATCACGAGTGGCTCAACAGGTAGATCTATAGATAAACTCATCTTTCACAAAATTTGACCAACCGGGCTGACACTTCAGCGTGAGAAATCGGGGTTGTGGCGCGTGAGCGTGTGAAACCAGTCAAATGCGTGTGTCTCACGGCCAATGCGTGACAGTTGGCAGCCCTGGTATATGAAGTATATTTATTCCATTATAAAAAGTAAACAAAAACAGAAAAGGTCTCTATTCTGCTTTCTGTGTCTCACCCTTTTCTCAACTCATATTCTTATCCCCTCCTAAGATAAGAGAAGAGAGAGAAAGAGAAAAAACCCCGAAAGCATTGGAGCTGAACGGACCAGTGTAACAAAAAAGAACGCTCATAAGATTGATATGCATTTTACTCTGCCAATTGGCGACCCAATAAAACGGGTCTGTTACCCAAGGCTTAAAAAGCAGCTAACATTGCTTACACTTGTAAATATATAGCATTTTACCGTTTTGCAAAAATGCAACAATATTAACAAATATAAATCTTACCTGTATATATTTAATCCCAAAGTACGTCCATGTAGTCTAGTTGCCACTTTCCAAATGTTTCCATTTAAGTTTTAAAACACCGACGTCTCACTGCAGCCTCGACATGTCTGGACAGAGCTCCAGGTTGACTTCCGGTTTGTACCGCCCGCGCGGGAAAACCCGCCAATCACAAGCTAGCCCGACTAAATGCACTGTGTGTGTATG
>NW_023265709.1:0-1107 GCF_013103735.1 Etheostoma cragini
CAGCCCTTTAGATTTAACCTTAGAGATTAAATGTAAACCCTAATGGAATTGTGTGTATAGTATATAGTAATTAGGCGGGAAGGCGATGTGTCGTTGGGTTAAAGAAATAGAGCTGTGTGAATTTTGTCCACAGGCACTCACTTTTTATAAAATGTTTATCGCAAAAGAAAGGATGTACCTCAGTACTGTGCCCAAGCTGCTGGCTTTGAGAAATACACTGGAGAATCAACATATTTTTGCCAGTTTACCATTTCATTTTGTGCTTGTTATTAATATGTACCACACTACTCAGGCTTATGCATTGTCAATACCATTATCAGCATGTGGTTGTTGTTACATATTCTGTCCACTAGAGGGGCGTCCAACATCAGCCTGGTCTTGAATGGGACCTACACGCAACTTTCTTTACATTCACCATGAGCACACAGCGACATACACAAATCAACAGAGAACTCTGTAATCAAACAGTATCTAACACGACCCGTTTCTTGAAGATTTTCATGGTACTTAGAATACAGCTTTTAGAAAATGATATATGAAGCTAGCTCTGGCATCTGTAGGGCAGCTAACATTAGCTTTAGCTGTCTCCATGAAGCTCCCAGCTAAGCTCCTATAACTCACGACGCAGTTAGGAAACCACAACGAGCTAACTATTCTGCATTTTGGCTCATCAGATGTCGATTTTAAAGTCATGTTAAAACTATTTCCTATCCTTATTCCGCAACTCTGTTCTTTTAAATCAAGGCTGAAAAACTTTATTTTGATTTTTCTGTTTCTTAATTTTTATACTAAACTGTGAATTTTATTCTTGTGTTTTATGTCGATTAAATTGGTATTTATTGTTTGCTTTAATTAAATTGCCTCGGCCTACTGTATTACTGTGGCATAAAATGACATTTAATTGAAAATTAAATTGAAAACAATTACTGAAAAAATGTGTGGCAGAAAAACTGTATTACTGAGTATAATTCTTTGACATTTTATGATTTACAATTACTTTCTGAATCATCTGCAGAGTTCTTTTGCCAGTTTCTTCTTTGATTGATAATTTGTCCATTTTCTGCATGTTAATGTGAGGCCATGAAGGGGCTGACTGTTAACTATGTT
>NW_023265710.1:0-2557 GCF_013103735.1 Etheostoma cragini
CAGAATCAAAGTTAAAACATCACAGAAACATCAGAAGAGGCCGAAACACACGTTTCCATCTTGGAGATGTGTGTTTAAAACATGTGTTTGTATAAGAAACTAATGTAAAACTGTTGAAATGACAGAATCAAGGTTAAAACATCACAGAAACATCAGAAGAGGCCGAAACGCACGTTTCCAGCATGGAGATGTGTTTTAACAGCTTTTTTTAAGAAACTAATGTAAAACTGTTGAAATCACAGAAACAGGGTTAAAACATCACAGAAACATCAGAAGAGGCCGAAACGCACGTTTCCAGCATGGAGAAGTGTGTTTAACAGCTATTGTTAAGAAACTAATGTAAAACTGTTGAAATGACAGAATCAAGGTTAAAACATCACAGAAACATCAGAAGAGGCCAAAACGCACGTTTCCAGCTTGGAGATGTGTGTTTAAGTGCTTTTGTTAAGAAACTAATGTAAAACTGTTGAAATGACAGAAACTGGGTTAAAACATCACAGAAACATCAGAACAGGCCGAAACGCACGTTTCCAGCATGGAGATGTGTGTTTAACAGCTTTTGTTAAGAAACCAGTGTAAAACTGGTGAAATGACACATACAAGGTTAAAACATCACAGAAACATCAGAAGAGGCCAAAAAGCACGTTTCCAGCATTGAGATGTGTGTTTAAGTGCTTTTGTTAAGAAACTAATGTAAAACTGTTGAAATGACAGAAACAAGGTTAAAACATAACAAAAAGATCAGAACAGGCCGAAACGCACGTTTCCAGCATGGAGATGTTTGTTTAACAGCTTTTGTTAAGAAACCAATGTAAAACTGTTGAAATGACAGAAACAAGGTTAAAACATCACAGATACATCAGAAGAGGCCGAAACGCACGTTTCCAGCATGGAGATGTCTGTTTAACAGCTTTTGTTAAGAAACTAAAGTAAAACTGTTGAAATCACAGAAACAAGGTTAAAACATCACAAAAAGATCAGAACAGGCCAAATCTCACGTTTCCAGCATGGAGATGTTTGTTTAACAGCTTTTGTTAAGAAACTAAAGTAAAACTGTTGAAATCACAGAAACAAGGTTCAAACATCACAGGAACATTAGAAGAGGCCGAAACGCACGTGTCCAGCATGGAGATGTGTGTTTAAGTGCTTTTGTTAAGAAACAAATGTAAAACTGTTGAAATGACACATACAAGGTTAAAACATCACAGAAACATCAGAAGAGGCCGAAACGCACGTTTCCAGCATGTAGATGTGTGTTTAACAGCTTTAGTTAAGAACCTAATGTAAAACTGTTGAAATGACAGAATCAAAGTTAAAACATCACAGAAACATCAGAAGAGGCCGAAACACACGTTTCCATCTTGGAGATGTGTGTTTAACAGCTTTTGATAAGAAACTAATGTTAAACTGTTGAAATGACAGAAACTATTTTAAAACATCACAAAAAGATCAGAAGAGGATCTTAAAGAATTGAAATAAAAAAAGATTGAAGAGGCCAAAACGCCCGGTTCCAGCATGGAGATGTGTGTTTAACAGCTTTTGTCAACAAATCTCATGTAAAACTGTTGAAATGACAGAAACAAGGTTAAACATCACAGAAACATCAGAAGAGGCCGAAACACACGTTTCCAGCATGGAGATGTGTGTTTAACAAATTTTTTTAAGAAACTAATGTTAAACTGTTGAAATCACAGAAACAAGATTAAAACATCACAAAAATATCAGAAGAGGCCGAAACGCACGTTTCCAGCACGGAGATGTGTGTTTAACAGCTTTTGTCAACAAAACTCATGTAAAACTGTTGAAATGACAGAAACAGGGTTCAAATATCACAGAAACATCAGAAGATGCCAAAACGCACGTTTCCAGCATGGAGATGTGTTTAACAGGTTTTTGTTAAGAAACTAATGTTAAACTGTTGAAATGACACATACAAGGTTAAAACATCACAGAAACATCAGAACAGGCCAAAACGCACGTTTTCAGCTTGGAGATGTGTGTTTAACAGCTTTTGTTAATAAACTAATGTTAAACTGTTGAAGTGACAGAATCAAGGTTAAAACATCACAAAAACATCAGAAGAGGGCAAAACGCACGTTTCCAGCATGGAGATATGTGTTTAACATCTTTTGTCAACAAATCTAATGTAAAACTGTTGTAATGACAGAAACAAGGTTAAAACATCACAGATACATCAGAAGAGGCCGAAACGCACGTTTCCAGCATGGAGATGTCTGTTTAACAGCTTTTGTTAAGAAACTAAAGTAAAACTGTTGAAATCACAGAAACAAGGTTAAAACATCACAGAAACATCAGAAGAGGCCGAAACGCACGTTTCCAGCATGGAGATGTGTGTTTAACAGCTTTTGTTAAGAAACTAATGTTAAACTGTTGAAATTACAGTAACAAGGTTAAAACATCACAAAAAGATCAGAACAGGCCGAATCTCAGGTTTCCAGCATGGAGATTTTTGTTTAAAAGCTTTTGTTAAGAAACCAATGTAAAACTGTTGAAATGACACATACAAGGTTAAAATATCACAGAAACATCAGAAGAG
>NW_023265711.1:0-1704 GCF_013103735.1 Etheostoma cragini
CAACAATCTGGAAGAGCTCCATGTTGAAAGGAACAGTGGACTTAAGAAGGCACTGTTGCGGCCGTAGCTGTTGCTCCGTGATCTGTGCTGTGCCCTGAAGCGTTCCCCCCCAGGTCTGGTTCGAATGGTGAGTGGTCCATCTGGTGGACCGAGCTTCACTGGCTCTATGGGGGTGAGATGTGGATGATCAGCACCAATGGGAAGGACATGGCGTTTGCTGAAGGGAGAGACCTGCCAGGTACTTATACCTCTTCTGCAGACTGACTGGATAGGATTGATCCGCCTAGCCTTGGCGAGCTAATCCGTTACTCCCAATACTGCCAGTCAGTATACTGGATGTTTAGCTTATACAAGATAAAAGACAAATTAAGACTTAACAGGATTCCTTCTCATGGAGGTGCTGTGGCTTAGTTGGTTAAAGTGCCTGTCTAGTAAACAGGAGATCCTGGGTTCAACTCCCAGCAGCACCTTGTTGATGGAGACATTACCTCTGTTGGCGTGTCATCATTACCTCTGAGGATAAAGCTGGATGTGTGGCCATGAGGAACTCGGTGTAAACAACTGAACAGAGTGCAGCGTTGTGCTCTTTGGATACTTTATGTGAATGTAGCCATATCTAAACAACAGAAAAGCATCCAAATTGCAAAGGCATTTAGATTCTTCCTTCAGTTGCATATCCCAATATAGTCAAATAATAAATGTATACATTTTTATTACAGCAGCATGGAAGATGTTAAAATCAGGCAGTCAGCGCCCGAAGTGCCTTGGCTGGTAAAGTTCATGTTTATTTGACATCTGACCTCAGTCAGCATCACATGCACCTAAAACCCCACCCAACAGTGATGTCACAGGGTACTGGTGTACACCCGGGCCACAATCAGCCCCAACAAAACAAGGTTGTAAAGCATTGAAAAATGGGTTCAATCCATTTCCCTTTTGATATTTATTGTCCCTCAACAGTCCACAACTGGGCAAAATTAAATAATGCTTGTTAATCACTATAGCAAAAACAAATATATAAACTCTTTATAGTGCAGATAGTGTAAGTGTTGAGTGATAATTAGGCACTGCTGGGATTTGGACCCAGGATCTCCTGTTTACAAGACAGGCGCTTTAACCACTAAGCTACAGCGCCTCCTACAGGTACAGCTTTCATGCAAGAATATATTGAGCTAGTGACCAGGGTTCACTATATATAATAATACAATATCACAATATAGCAGCTCCAGCACGGGACCCCAAACTTCCCTTTTCTGAGCGACTTGGGGATTGTGAGGCGTTCCCAAGCTAGGTTGGAGATATAGTCCCTCCACTGAGTCCGGGGTCTTCCCCAAAACCTCCTCCCAGCTGGACGTTCCTGGAACACCTCCCTAGGAGGCCCCCCTATACCCTTGACAACAAAAAGCACCACTGTCTGCATACATTGGTGTGAGAATGTAGATATTGCTCATCTTGAACGTAGGGCTAGTGGTGCAATGGATCATGCGTCTGACTACGGATTAGAATATTCTAGCTTTGACTCCTGGCTAGCTCGTAGTGCTCTTTAGCGACTAAATCCCATGTTTGTCATTTCCAACTTCACCCCCTGGGGCCTGTTGCACGAAACTAGGATAAGGGATTCAGCCGGGATATTCAAGTTATCCTGGATGAATTTAGCTTGGACTTGGTTGCACGAAACCGGATTGAATTAAACCCAGCCAAGTA
>NW_023265712.1:0-1357 GCF_013103735.1 Etheostoma cragini
TACACAAACACACACACACACACACACACACACACACACACAGATGTACACGTTTTTTTCAATGTCTGTCACTTTTTCGACATTTCTAACACTACGTAACGCTAACTTATTAACTTTAGTTTTACAGTTATTTTTGGAATTTCAATTCAGTTTTATTTATAGTATCAATTCATAACAAGAGTTATCTGGAGACCCTTTACAGATAGACCAGGTCTAGACCACACTCCGGGATTTACAAGGACCCAACAGGTCTAGTAGTTTCCTCCAGAGCAAGCAACAGGGCCACAGTGGAGAGGAACAACTTCCTTTTAGGAAGAAACCTGGGACAGACCCAGACCCAGACCCAGACCCAGTCCCAGACCCAGAGCCAGTCCCAGACCCAGACCCAGAGCCAGTCCCAGACCCAGTCCCAGAGCCAGTCCCAGAGCCAGTCCCAGACCCAGACCCAGACCCAGAGCCAGACCCAGACCCAGACCCAGGACCAGACCCAGACCCAGACCCAGGACCAGACCCAGACCCAGGCCCAGACCCAGACCCAGACTCAGACCCAGACCCAGACCCAGACTCAGACCCAGGCTCTTGGTAGGCGGTGTCTGACGACCGGTTGGGGTTAAAATAAAGAGTGGAAATAACAAAAATAGAAAAATAGTAGTTTGTAGCAGTTTTTTTAATGGTCGAATGGTTAGAATTTATGGTCAATAAACCTCATTTATAGGAAATTATACCTAATGTTTGAGTTAGAAAAGCAGAAATTAGGAATTATTGAGACTAAAATTAAAGGAATGGATGTTGATGATAATCACAGACTGGAATGAGGACAACATGAAGACAACATGAGGACAACATGAGGACAACATCAGGACAACATCAGGACAACATCAGGACAACATGAGGACAACATGAGGACAACATGAGGACAACATGGAGACAACATGAAGACATCATGAAGACAACATGAGGACAACATGAGGACAACATGAAGACAACGTGAAGACAACGTGAAGACAACGTGAGGACAACATGAGGACAACATGAGGACAACATGAAGACAACATGAAGACAACATGAGGACAACGTGAAGACAACGTGAGGACAACATGAGGACAACATGAGGACAACATGAGGACAACATGAAGACAACGTGAGGACAACGTGAAGACAACATGAGGACAACATGAGGACAACATGAGGACAACATGAAGACAACATGAAGACAACATGAGGACAACGTGAAGACAACGTGAGGACAACATGAGAACAACATGAAGACAACATGAGAACAACATGAGGGCAACATGAAGACAACATGAGGACAACATGAAGACAACATGAGGGCAACATGAGGGCAACATGAAGA
>NW_023265713.1:0-2536 GCF_013103735.1 Etheostoma cragini
AACAATGTCATAAACAAAATATATTCAGAGATTTTACGACGGTAAAACAGCCGCAATCCAGCAGGAAACATTGCTGGAAGAAGAGTATTTTCCAGAACGAGGACATTTTTTGCGACGTAAAGGAGGAGTGGGGCGCCATCGAAGGATTGGAGCAGCACTGAACAAATTTCACGTAAGTGTTTTAATTAACAAAATGATTTCTATTCACTAACCAACATATTCGGTTCTTTATAGAAACGGCAGCCAAAGATTTACAGAACGATATACGGTAATGTTAAAAGTTGCAAAACGAACTCCTTCCGAGTTAAGCTAACATTAGCTTATCAAAAGTAACATACACGGTTTGTAAGTTCTGCAAAGCATAATTTTCTTGGTTTATTTTTCATGTTAAAATTCACATAATGCATCTTGCAAAACATTTGATTTCACTGTGGACATGTTGAAAGCTATGCTACTTTTAGGACCGTGGCAGCACTTCCAAAGCATATGTAAGCATATATGTGTGTAACCAGTGCCACAAACACATGGACAGAAATGCTTAAGCTACATGTTAGCTATTTCATTGTTATTTAGATATTTTGATTATATTTTAATAACTAATCTAATATGCATTAATATCTAATAATGACAAAGCAAATTCATATCTCGTTGTTGAGGTTTAGCTCTACTTTTTGTTCTGTGCTTATATGCAGACTCAAGAAGACCCAGCCAGCCACCTGTTCACCTGAGGGAGAAAGCCCTGTCTTCAGCCTGTCTTCCACCTGTCTTCAGCCCTGTCAAATAACCATTCCATGTGGCAGCAGCATGTTGGTGGACAAGTTTCAGGCGCCATGGGAAAAAATGAGGCCCTCTCTTGTAAGAGACATTGTTGCTGGTAAGAGCCCTTCTATAACTTCATCTTGAACAGCTGTGAACAGGAGTTGCACCTGGTGTGGTCTTAGTTTAGGGTGGGTACTGAAACGCTGACAGGAGTGGCAATCTGTGGAGTCTTTGGCTGCTGTAGCCCATCTCTTTTTAAGGTTGTGCGTTCAGAGATGATATTCTGCATACCTTGATTACGGTTACATTCCATTTCAATGATGGCCTCCGACAATTATGAAAACAAAATAGTTGGGGTAAAACGATTATTGTGCCAGACTCAGGTTGCAATATTCTTTCTTTTTCATTTGAATGATATCCAAGGAAATCCACTGTTAAAAATACAAGTTTTTAAAAAAAGGATAAATAAATGGATAATGTTTCCAAAGTCGATAAGTAATTGTCTTAAATAATTGTGATCTCAATATTGACCAAAATAATTATGATTATGATTTTTTGCCATAATCGAGCAGCCTTGGTTGTAATGAGTGGTTATTTAAATTAATGTCGCCTTTCTACCATCTTGAACCTGTCTGCCCACTCTTCTCTGAAATCAATATGATATTTTGTACAATATATTAACACACACTGAATATGTATTCCCTTTTCAGGATGTTGGAGACGTACCAGGAGGAAGTGGCTCTTCGGGCAGTGGTCAATGAGAAGCAAGTGCCTCCAGGAATCACACGTCATTATACTCAACCATTAGGTTTTTATGTGATACAGACCTTGGATAGATATACTGAGGATTTTGTTTGCCGTTAATTTTGCTTTCTAATTTAGCTACCTTGAAAAGCATAGTGGTTACTTAATGTCATTCACAGGTTTTGTAGTATAAAGTCAGAAGAGTAAAAAAAAAAACTTACTTTGGGCTTGCATGCTGTAAACTGGCATATAAATTGATTTATTAAGACGGCCCTAAATGTTTCATATATTGTACAGTGTGCTATGAATGGTACAAACTATTTAACAAGATATGTTAACATTTTCTGCTTGGGTTTTGTCTGTATCACATTCCTGTCTTTTTCCCATTGATTTTCATTGATTTTGTATACCAACTTAATTGTGGACGTAACCAACTCTATGTAAATCCAGTGCACACAGCTTTAGAAAGTCATATAATATAAAATTGAATCAAGAAAGTGAGGAAGTCTTATAGTTTACTGTAAGGTTTACCACCATTTTTTTTAGCCTTTCATAGCTCTTACAGTCCTGTCAAAGCAAAATGGCAACATTCATAGCTTTATGTTGACCCAGTTGGGTTTGAAAGTAAATATCTGAAAATGCTATCAATAATGAAAATAAAATTAGATGTTTTTGTTTTATGAAGGATTTTAGTTGTACTTTTTTTATATGGGGGTGGAAATGTTTAAGCTGAAATGTTTGACTTAAAAAGGGGCTGTATGCTGCTGCATTTCAAGTCCTATTTTGTAGTCTTGTGATCACTGTGTAATAGCTTCCGCTAGCTAGTTTTAGATGTACACTCCAACATTAACATTAGTACAGATGCTTTGGACGGCTGGTTCAAAGGCAGCGTATAAAAGGTGCTGCTGCAAGCTGCTGTTAGCAACAGCTAGCATTTACAACAAGTAAAGCTATGTGTCCATCAGGAAACTTCATAAATCACAGAGTTGAGGCAGAGCAGCAAGAGGACTTCAGAGTGAAAACCAGAAAATAT
>NW_023265714.1:0-178 GCF_013103735.1 Etheostoma cragini
AACTGCTTGGAAGGCAGCTATGCTCACCACTATACCACCATCGCTGGACAACACAGTTAATGTCCTTAAAGGTTGGATCTTTCCTTTTTTTTGAAATTAAGGCAGTCAGATATTTTTCCAAAAGATGATTGTTTAAATTCCTCTTTTTAGTCAACTTAAGCATGGGTTCCTAAACACA
>NW_023265714.1:188-306 GCF_013103735.1 Etheostoma cragini
TGTATGCATGTATACCTGCATGCATTTCAAAATGTAGGCCAATTATGTACTGAAAAAAAAGAAACGGAGCCGGATTGACACAAAAAAAGAAGTTTACAGCAGAAAGCACCATTTTAAG
>NW_023265714.1:316-468 GCF_013103735.1 Etheostoma cragini
AGACCTACAATGAAATTGTAATTGGGTCAACATTGTGGAAATATTTCCAATATGTTTAACTATGTCTAAATTTGGAGCTCTTTCAAGTTAACATGAAGTACAGGTCACAGCTCATCATGCCACCACCAATATACTGTTTTCAGTCAAACAGC
>NW_023265714.1:540-731 GCF_013103735.1 Etheostoma cragini
AGGTTGATTTTTTTTATTTCACCAGTACTCTGGCTTAAAACCAGGTTCCACCGAGTCTTGAACTCGGCTCACTGGATTTAAAGTCCAGAGTGCTTACCATTACACCATGAAATCACTGCTCTGAAAGGGAACATTGGTTTGCCAGGCAGCTTCTTCCATAATATTAACACTTATGCTATAACCTAGAAGTC
>NW_023265714.1:853-1021 GCF_013103735.1 Etheostoma cragini
AAAAAGCTTTTCCCAAAACAGGCAGGTAACCGGTACTGGTAGCAGACGATCTGACAAGTAAGGACTTGTAAACAAGGCATTATATACAGGACATGATGAGTGGTGAATGCAGTGCAGTTGGTAGGTAACGAGGTTGAGGCAGAGCAGAGCAGAAACAGGTGAAAGTCA
>NW_023265714.1:1031-1180 GCF_013103735.1 Etheostoma cragini
ATCAGCGTTTTACCAGGCAGAGAGAGGGCTCATGACAGTTGAGCCAGATGTCAGTCTATTTCCCGTCTAGCAGGCACATGTACATGTACATAGAAACATTGTTGGATCTTGATTCCCACCACAGGATTTAGCCTGCATTGCACATTGGG
>NW_023265715.1:0-2021 GCF_013103735.1 Etheostoma cragini
AGTATGTCGAAAATCACAAATAGTCATCGTATAGTATGTTGAAAAAAAGTCATAGTATAGTATGTCAAAAAAAGTTACATAAAAGTACATGTGAAAAAAGTCATAGTATGTCGAAACAATGTTACATAAAGTCATAGTATATTATGTTGAAAAAGTCAGAAATTACATAGTATAGTATGTTGTAAAAAAGTCTTAGTATGGAAAAAAAGTCAGAAAATGCAGTATGTCGAAAATCACAAAAACTCATAGTATAGCATGTCGACATTTTTTTACATAAAGTCATAGTATAGTATATCAAAAAAGGTCACAAAACGTCAGAGTATAGTATGTCAAAAAAAAGTCAGAAAATCCAGTATGTTGAAAATTAAAAAAAAGTCATAGTATAGTATGTCGAAAAAAGTTACATAAAAGTATATGTGAAAAAAGTCATAATATAGTATGTAAAAAAAAAAGTCTGAAAATCCAGTTTATGGAAAATCAAAAAAAGTCATAGTATAGTATGTCGAAAAAAAGTGACGCAAAGTCATAGTATGTTGTGAAAAAGTCAGAAAATGCAGTATGTCAAAAATCACAAATAGTCATAGTATAGTATGTCAAAAAAAGTTACAAAAAAGTCATAGTATAGTATGTCGAAAAAAGTTACAAAAAAGTCATAGTATAGTATGTCGAAAAAGTCAGAAAATCCAGTATGTTGAAAATCTAAAAAAAGTAATAGTATACTATGTCGAAAAACGTTACATAAAGTCATAGTATAGTATGTCAAAAATCAAAAAAAGTCATAGTATAGTATGTCGAAAAAAAGTGACGTAAAGTCATAGTATGTTGTAAAAAAGTCATTAGTATGTCGAAAAAGTCAGAAAATGCAGTATGTCGAAAATCACAAATAGTCATAGTATAGTATGTCAAAAAAAGTTACAAAAAAGTCATAGTATAGTATGTCGAAAAAGTCAGAAATGACCGTATGTCAGAAAATCACAAAAGGTCATAGTATAGTATGTCGAAAAACGTTTCATAAAGTATAGTATAGTATAGTATAGTAGGTCGAAAAAAACTCATAGTATAGCATAGCGAAATTTCTTTAGATAAAGTCATAGTATAGTATATCAAAAAAGGTCACAAAAAGTCATAGTATAGTATGTCGAAAAAGTCAGAAAATCCAGTATGTTGAAAATCTAAAAAAAGTAATAGTATACTATGTTGAAAAACGTTACATAAAGTCATAGTATAGTATGTCAAAAAAGTCACAAAAAGTTATAGTATAGTATGTAAAAAAAAATGTCACAAAATCCAGTATGTTGAAAATCTAAAAAAAGTCATAGTATAGTATGTTGAAAAAAAGTTACATAAAGTCATAGTATAGTATGTTGAAAAAGTCAGAAATTACATAGTATAGTATGTAAAAAAATTCACATAAAGTCATAGTATGTTATAAAATGTCATAGAATAGTATGTCGAAAAAAAGTCAGTATAGTATGTCGGAAAAGGTCAGAAAATCAAGTATGTCGAAAATCAAAAAAGTCATAGTATAGTATGTCAAAAAATTTACATAAAGTCATAGTATGTTGTTAAAAAGTCATTAGTATGTCGAAAAAGTCTGAAACGACATAGTATGTCAGAAAATGCAGTATGTCGAAAAAAGGTCACATAGTCATAGTATAGTATGTCGAAAAAGGTCAGAAAATCTAGTATGTCGAAAATCAAAAAAGTCATAGTATAGCATTTCGAAAAATGTTACATAAAGTCATAGTATAGTATGTCAAAAAGTCACAAAAAGTTATTATAGTATGTCAAAAAAAAGTCATAGTATGTCAAAAAAATGTTAAAATAAAGTCATAGTATGTCGAAAAAGTCAGAAATTGCATAGTATAGTATGTAAAAAAAAGTCACATAAAGTCATAGTATGCTGTAAAAAGTCATAGTTTACTATGTCAGAAAATCACAAAAAGTCAGTGTAGTATGTCGAAAAAAAGTCATAGTATAGTATGTCGAAAAAGGTCAATAAATCCAGTATGTCGAAAATC